>NC_051176.1:281009503-281243560 GCF_013339695.2 Rhipicephalus sanguineus
CCAACTTCACGCTTACGGAAACAGCCCCGTCGGTTTGGACTTGGTGTGGGCCGCTGCATGGTCAACAAGCGTGCAAAGGTAACCTCGTGTCAATTCACCTTGAGCTCACGTCATGACAAACGCGCAGACGTTCCAGAAAGTAGTGCTAGATCGTTTGCATATGCGTACATGTCTTCAAGAACGCCGCGGAGCGCAGGGTACAATGGAAAAGTTTATCGCAGAACGAGCTCCGGGTGGGGCGGATGGTGCGAGCGCCTCATTCGTACGACGAAAGGCGCTCTCAAGAAGTCGCGGGGGACGCTGCAGTCTTAACCAACGTTATTTGGTCTTAACATGGAAGACCTCGCGACGATACTGTGTGACATCGAAGCAGTGAACAGAAGACCGCTAACTATCTCAAGAGTGAGCCTAACGAGCTACAGCCCTTAAGGGGGCCCTGCAACCTTTTTGAGCCGGGTCAAAAAGCGCTGCCAATCGGTAGTCGAGGGCTCCGAGAACACGCGAGCCAAATATTATAGCGAAGCGAGCGGCCTGGAAATTTACAATAAATTCTCAAAGTCAGCTGAAAATCGCTCCCTCTTCTCTCGACAAATGATGTATTAGTCCGCAATATATGACGCGATTGTCGGCAGTTCCAACATTGGCTGATGTTATAATCACGATAACAACATATTATTACCTCGTTGTTAATTTCGAGTTCAGTAAGTAGATAATATGTATGTTTATATTGTGTTATGCCGTTAAACACCGAACAAACATTAATATAGCATTCCGGTCTCACCGACAGCTCGTCTGCTCGTAGTTGCGTGGTTTGCGTTTTCTTCACCATGCGCAGTGCCGAAATCGTGAATATTTCTGTGCTTTTGACCATCGCCGGTTGCCGTTGAGAGTGGCAGCCGTTCGAGTGTTGCCTCGTCAGCTGGAAAATGCATCGTCGGCACGTTCTCACGACCGACCGAGGCAGCGGTGCAGCATTTCTCCGATAACAATGGGGCCGGCTAGTTTAGGATACCTGTGTTCGCGTATGGGCGAGAGTCCCGTTCGCTGTCTGTTCAGTATGTCATCGAGCCGTACCTCGGGTATCCTCCCCGTAGTATCACGTTCCCGAGAAAACGCGACACAGCAAACCAAGCAGACTCGCATTTTCACGGTAGCTGCAGACAGCAGGGGGACAGGTCCGCGCCGGCCCGATGCCCCACGATCCTTTCTTCTAGTCTTAGTTCTTTTTGTCAGCCCGCACTCGCTGTGCGCCCGCATTCGAAGAGCAAACAGCATCGAAGTACCGCCACTGGGAGAAGGGTGCACGCAGCTTTGCCGTGTTGAATACGATTCAGCGCGAGCAGTGCGACGAGGCGGTGTATCGGAGTGTGGTCGAAACCCATCTCAGCTGTCATTCGTTCCAAACGCGCACGCAGTTTGCGTCCATGGTTGGCAGAGCGATGAAAATATAACGGCAGTTCGAGGTGCACACCAACATTACCAAACCGAGTCGCAGTTTTCAAGCACGCGCGATACACGGTGCGATGGGCTCCGCTCGACGAGGCACGCAAGCCGACCGGAAGTGGCGCCACAGACAAGGGGTTGCGCCGAGACGCAGAGAGGAAGAAAAAAAATGAAAAAAATTGCCGCCGGCGCTGACGTACTCTCGGCCGTCCTCGCACCTCCGTCCTCCCTCCCTTCACGCCCCGCGCAGCTTTCCGCGCGCTCGCGGCGTTGAGTTGAGGGAGAAAAGCTGCGGAACGTGATCTCTAAAATTTGGCAACACCACTAGACTTGACGGATTCGAAAATTTTTGCGGTATGTGACTCGTGAAGAGTCATCGTCAATAATGAGACTATTCCAATAACTAAGAAAGGTGTTGCAGGTCCCCTTTAACACCATCGCATTTCTAGCGGGTAAACACAGCATGCCTTACCGCAAATATGCTGGCCACCGGAGCTTCATACTCGGTTGATCGTCATCGCCCGAGTCTAACAGCGGACCTTTGGAGGAGATGGCCGTACCTGCTGTGCTGCGGTCAGCACACAATCGCCCGACAACAAAACTGCGAGTGGTGTGTAGTGCTCGTGCGAGAAGACACGGCACCAGCGATGTCATGGAAATTGGGCAGAGTGCTTGAGTTATTGCCAGTGAGAGACAACGTAGTGCGCGCTTGCTCCGTCCGTCTCGCCAATGGTTCAGTGTGAATCACCCGGTGCAAAGGCTCTAGCTGCGCGCTCGAAGCCTCTGATTCACCTTGGCTCGCCCCGGATGATGTTGAAAAATAAGCCGGAACGGAACAACAAGAACGGCGGCCCCGAGGGAAGAGGAGAAAGCCGAAGTTGGACAGAGCTCGTGAAAGGCTGAGCGGCGGACCGTTCGCCATGACTGTGGATTTAAACAAGCGTCCCCTCTTTACTGTTCGGGAGCCAGTCATTTCGCAGTAAACATATCCCTACATTTAACAGCGGAGCTCTTCTATAGGGCTGGGCCTGACCAAGATGAGAGTCCGCGTCGCATGTCACGCTCCCCCGGTTCCCAGATACACCAACAGATGGCGAAACGGTCGTGGACCAAGTGGTAGCCGCACAGTGAAGCGGGGGAAGGGCGGCTGGAGCGCAAATAGGGCCAGGTCACTGCAGCAGGAGTGGGTGTGGAGGGGGTGCCACACGTCGTTTCCAGTGCATCTCGACTCTATACAAAAACGTAATCACAGACCATGCGTGATATCCAGCCTATACGTATCCATGTAAACTTTGTCGACATCCTCAAGTCAGGTTTGGATATTTTTGGCAACTACATTTTTTCAGGGAACAACCCATATATATGTATACTTGGAGGGGTCGATCGACCCTTTAGAACAGTCGCAAGCCGTAAAATGACATCAAGTAGCCGTGTACTTGCTGGGCAAGAAGTCGGAATTTCCAATCCTTGCCTAGGGTCTCATTGGAGGGGTCGTAACTATTAGTGCAACGACATTATGCAACATGTTTTCAATGATTATGAAAGCTGATGTGGAGGAGAATAAGTGGACAAAGTTAAGAAATATAAAAAATGTTTTTTTTTAATTGTCAGAAGTTTTCATTGTCCTATGTTTTCTTTAACTTAGCCCGATCATATCTCTTTACTGAAAAGTTATATAAATATAATATTCGGCAGTGTGGTAGATAAGCGTGCGAAGAACGTAATGCGCAATTTTTGTCGCTCTGCCACAAGGATTTTTCGAGATAAAGACCTTCAAAGTAAAGAAAATAACGTCCTGGGCCAATTTTGAGGTTTTTTATAAAAACATCTACACTACACATCAAAACTAAAAATACCTGAGCAGAAGTAAAAACATGCATTATTTAGTTAAAAAAATTTCAGCTACCTAACTTTAATATATTTGTGCAATTCATAACGAAAGTTGGCCAAAACAGCAGAGCGGATGAGCGCTCAACTCCACCTCTTCGTCATTATTGATTCCTGTGCTTCGAGAAATTTTTGGCGGCAAAACAATTGCGGATCTCTTCTTTCCACTCATAAGGCAATAATATATAAAAATTTTGAAATAAATTTGAGAGGTCGACCAGCCATCGATGTTCGATCTTATGTGAAATCACCCATAAACCGCACGTAACCCCCTGTAAAGGTGTTTCACTGCAGTGGACGACTGCTATACCGTGAATACCTCTGTCCAGGGGGAAATGCGCATTGCCGCGAAGCCACACTTCAAGGTTAAAGGAAATACTATTACCCTAACACTCGATTCATCATTTTTAAAGTTTAAGTTAAAAGCTCGTTATAGCGGCTTATATGCTCTATGTATAGTAAATTTTAAAACGTAACACATTTTACAGGTTATCACTTGCATTCACGGAAAGTCGAATCCTGCTACTACTCAAAGTTGCTTCACTTCCCTTTGAACCAAATAAGAATGGCATATAGCATATGCTTGCCTTGTTTCAACTTGAAAATATTGTGCAGGTTAGTTGCGTCATGGCATATATGCTCCTTTTTTTTAAATGTGTGATATATACTATTCGACTTCGCTTCGGACCTAAAATTTACTATTCGCACAAGCCCATTAAGCGATTCCAGGGTACGTTGGGGGAGCACTGCGGGTACCGGCGAGCAACTATGTATTAATAATATTGTTGTGGTTTTACGTCCCAAACCACAATATGATTTTGAGAGACGCATGGTGGAGGGTTCCGGAAATTCAGACCACCGTTCTTTAACGTGTACCTAAATCTAAATACACAGGCCTCTAGCATTCCACCCTCCATCGAAATGCGGCCGCCGCGGCCGGGATTCGATCCCGCGTCCTGAGGGTTAGCAAGAAAACTATGTATTAGGATGAGTAAATAAAGTTATTGACCTATAGTTTCCATAGCCTCTCATGTGATTATATAGCGTGGGGACATGACTGTTAACCAACCATAATTTTAATAACCACAGCAATGTCTGCTTTGCATAAAACTACCACAATAAGGCATAAGATACAACGGCCATGACGGTAATAGGGAGTTTTCGAATAGGGGCCCCAATCGTTTTGGGGTCCCAAAGAAATAGCGTCGAGACCACACTGCGCATGCGCGCGAGACCCAAACAGCGTTTGGGTTTTGCGCTGGGGATGCTATCTCGAATTTAGCGGGAGCTCCAAAGTCTGCCCAAACGCTTTGCGTCAAAGAAACATGACGGCACCCACTGAAGCGACGGTCTTGGCCAATACTATAGAGTGACCTAGAAAAGGGGTGTGTCTAAAGCGCCGCAGACCCTATTCGAAAACTCCAAGCTCCTGCTTGACCAAAGCGAGCGCACGCAAAGGGCTTTAGGGCCCCTATTCGAAAACTCCCTAATATAGCCTCAATGCACTTGAATGGATTCGAGTGCTAGTAAATGGGTAGTAATATGATAATTTCTGAGCCCTGCGTGCCAAAACCACGATATGATTTTGAGGCACGCCGCCTCGGAACCCCTTGGGCCTCTGAACGTGCAACTAGATCTAAGCACGATTGGGTGTTCTTGCATCTTGCCTCCAAAGAGAGACCGTAGCCAGGAATCGAACGCGCTTCCTTGAGCTTACCTTATACCTGCTAAGCTACCACACGTGCGTAGTAAAAAGCTAGCAAAGGTATGTCAGAGGTGGCGAGCGATTAGTTGTATTTGCTAACTTTTGCTACATATTTAAAATATTGTTACTACCTTAAAGGTAGCGACTACCCTAGGCAGTATCAGATAGCAGTGATGTGCAGAATGCTGCACGGTTTCAGGCCCGTTACTTTTTCTTATATTTTCTCTACATAGTAGTTATATCTGCTGCGTTTGTCCCCGAGCTTTCGTAGTATCAGCGCTGTCGGTGTACTGAACAGGGGCGTAGCCAAGGGGGGGTTGGGGGGTTCAAACCCCCCCCGAAATTTTTCAGTTTTGCTTGCGTATATAGGCACGCACAACATACATACACACGCACGAACATACATAAGTATGGTTGACCCCCCCCCCCCCCCGAAAAAAATTTCTGGCTACGCCCCTGGTACTGAATATGAGTACTGCTTCAAGTTATTACATAGCAGTATTCATGTCGGTTCCCGGGCAAGTCGTTATTAAGAATACCTGCAAGGCTTGTGCAAGTGTAAGTGTATACCTGTTCAAAACGAATGCGCATCCCTCTTATACACTTTATCGGCACTGGAAAACCGTGTACTGCACCTTTCAGTAAAACAGAATTCGCAGGGATAGCGAATTGGGCGAGAAGGTTGAACAAGTAATACGAGTTAACCCCCTTCCCACTTCTTCCACTCCCTCCTTTGGAATATTGGAACGCTATTCGCCTCTGCTCTTGCGATGAAGTCTTGTTGCTAAGAGGTTGTGTAGCTTTATGGCATCCTTGCTTTCTAGCCTCTGCGTTTTGCTTTTCCTGTGATTGCTTTAGTTCAAGTGTACACGTTATTCATGCCCGGCTTGTTTGTATAGGCAGCGCTGTACCATTTTGGTGTTTCTGTCCACCCTGCTGTTAGGCGGTGAACAGTAGCAAAACACATAAGTAACGGATCAAGAGAGGTAGTAACCGCTGCCGGCAGTCACTACCTATTTGCTTGCAGCTAACATTTTGCTAACTTTTTTCGAAGCGTGTACGATGCTCGTATAACCTGAAGGCATGGTAGATTTTTTACTGTGATTTGAACGTACTCTATCACAGCACCTATCTTTCTCACATGGAAAATGGGGTGACGGTTCAACTGTGGACAAAAAATGAAAAGGACTGTAACTGAATATCTTTATTCAGACATCTTTGGAAGGACATTCGGTATTTTATTGTAACTTGCACTGCTTTGCAAGTATATCCCATGGAAGCTCGCACATTTCAGTTGCATTGACGACTACGAATCCGTGAAAACGTTCTGCACCCACACTTTGGAAACGTTCATGCTGGTTGCTTTTCGTGAAACTGACCGTGACTACAGCTGCGTTAAATACCACCTTAATTAAGCAAACTCCGGCAAGGTAGCTGCTGTGCACACAGTGCTTGAAACTGCAGTAAAATATGTTTTTGAAATTGATGTTTCACCGTAAACGAGTCTGCAGTTTGTGCAAGTCAACTTTTCTGTTTGCTTGAGTTGCTTGGCCGGTTTACCTTCCCATAGCGACTCAAGCTAAGGGAGGCGCCATATTGGAGGGCTCCGGATAATGCCGAACACTGTAACCATAGCACCACCGCAGCGGCTTTTTTTATTGCGATAGCAATTACATGGACAGTCTCGGCTGATTTTGCCGTTGCCGTCGCCGCCGTCATGCACCGTATAGGTATGTATGTATGTATGTATGTATGTATGTATGTATGTATGTATGTATGTATGTATGTATGTATGTATGTATGTATATATATATATATATATATATATATATATAATATATATATATATATATAAGCCACAAAGAAAATAATAAGCTTCCTCTCGCTTTGCGTACGCGGCGGTAGACTGTTAGGCCACCAACGGCACCGCCTTTCAGCTGTGGATATTCAGCTGTGAAATATCTTTATTCAGAGATCTTTGGAAGGACATTCGGTATTTTATTGTAACTTGCACTGCTTTGCAAGTATATCATGGAAGCTCGCACATTTCAGTTGCATTGACGACTACGAATCAGTATATTATATATATTATATATATATATATAAGCCACAAATAAAAAAATAAGCGACCTCTCGCTTTGCAGCGCGCGGCGGTAGACTGTTAGGCCACCAGCGGCACCGCCTTTCAGCCTGCTAACGGCGAGGTTTATATACACTATTCACTTCAGCATGTTTTCTTAGTCACCACATAGATGGCGCGATGTGCACGCGTGACGCGCTCTAAAGATCGTCGCCCCGCTCCTGCGAACGCCGTTGCTCTTCGCCCTACAGGGCGTGGTCGCCTTCGTGCGCTTATCTCGAGGAAAGAAAGGGGGGGGGGGGTGGAGCGGTGGGTTGTATGTCTTGTGCTTTTCCCCTGCTTTCCCCGCGATGTCCGCGCTGAAGTCACAGAGCGTACGAAGGTCACTTCGCTCGCTGCAGCGGGCGCGTTTGCGAAAGGAGCGCGCTGTTCAAACAGAAATAAGTAACAACCAGGGGCGTAGCCAGAAATTTTTGTCGGGGGGGGGGGGTTCAACCATACTTATGTATGTTCGCGCGTGCGTTTGTATGTGTATACGCAAGCAAACTGAAAAATTTCGGGGGGGGGGGGTTTGACCCCCCCCCCTCACCCCACCCTGGCTACGCCCCTGATAACAAACTGTGACAGTTCGCGCTCGTCCTGTGCGTATACCTGTTCGTTCGTTTAGTGTGTTTGTGTATGTTTGAGCAGTGCGCTTCAAGTGTCGAGCTGTGACGCATGATAGTTCGCGCTCGTCCTGTGTGCGTTCTTTTCGTGCGTCCTTTGGGCTCGAGCGACGCGCTGGCAATTTCGAGCTGCTTTCCGTTCTTCGTGTTACATTCCAATTTATTGCTATCGCATTCATTGCTTCGCCGTTGCGGCGAAACTGTGACTTTTTTTTTTTTCAGCAAAGCCTTTTATGGCTGGTAGTCTAGTGTCTTCAGGCTCTCCGAGATCCACGATGGGGTCGTCCACGCTGGAGAACGATGATGTGAAACCAGCAGCTGCCGCGTCCGCGCTCTGGCAGGACATGCGCGCGCCTCGGACCAACAGCAAACAATTGATAAAGAAGGGTCCTAGGGCTTCGATATAGAACGGCTTAATTTGCCCCTGGAAAGTTTTCTTCCAAGCAATGCATTTGTGTTAAAAAATGGAGCCGACTGTAAGGGGATCTATGTGAGCTTGGTCTTTGTAAGCCGGTTTTCCGACATACTGTGTTGCAGTGAAGCCTACTCATTAAGAAAAAAAGAAATGTCGTCCACACTGTTGCACAGTGAAGTAAATGAAACCAGCAGCGGCTGTCGAGTAGCACATTCTATTTGTGTTCTTTAGTAGCTATGGTACCTCCACGCATAGTTAGGACCTCCGAAGAGCAATGTGCCTGCATTGCTCGCGCGTGTGCGTGTGTGCGCGCGTGTGTGTGTGTGTGTGTGTGTGTGTGTGTGTGTGTGTGTGTGTGTGTGTGTGTGTGTGTGTGCTGCCGCCCGCTCGAAGCAAAGAAATGTCTCTGTACCTTTCATCACAATTCCGTGTCACCTCTGTGTCGTGTGCTACACAGCTTCGCTAGTCATCAGCGTCGTAGTGTGACCACCCATCCCGCGACTCTGTCCCGTATTGTGAGCTGTTGTCCGGCGACCAGCAGAAGATACGAAAACCTTCAAAAATGTGCCCATTTCGCACTTTATCATTATTCTTCGGCAGCACCTTGAGTTAAGCTGCATATTAGGCCACCCTGTTGTTCCAAGCTTCCGAAAAAGGCCAGCCAACTGCGCAGTTCGCCAGTTCACGGCGGCAACGACGAATATGCTGCTGGCGCCAGCTTGTAGAAACATGACTTCAAGAAAGTAAAGAAGCGCCGTCGAGTACTTTAATCCGTAACGTGACGTGGCAACTAAGCCACAAGCTGTTTTGTGAGTGACTGCATTTTTGAGTGGCTGAATTTTATGTTGATATTAAAAGTAATTTATTTCGAGTCGGAGAATATTACAGGGACGTAGAAGTATACTTCTAAATCCCGTTTTATATATAAAATATCCCTGTTTATATGTAAACATATTTTATATATAAAGTTATAAAGTTTTATTTACACAGACATGTATTTGAACGTCAACCCAAGCAACGCTGGCCGACTGCCGACGTTTGGCTGATCACTGGCAAATAGCCGGCAGCCGACTTCACTGGCCACCAGACATCCGAAAAGGGTCGGCCGGAGGTGCTCTGCCAGCTACGTCGGCACTAGATCGGCTGCACGATTCGCGCCACCGTCGGTGGCCGAGTGAACGCCGAGCGCGCCAAACGCTTGTCGGCACTTGGTCGGCTGCACGATTCGCACCACCGTTGGTGGCCGAGTGAACGCCGAGCGCGCCAAACGCTTGTCGGGGCGACAAGTCGGCAACACGTCGTGCCGGCCTTGGTTGCCGGCAGAGGATTCGAACAGCGTGTATTATTTTAGGGCAGCATAAAATACACTGAAGGAAGTGTAAAAAACTCCTACAGTGTGATTTTTTAAACATTACAAAAATCACCTGTGACACACAACATACTTGTGGTCCTTGAGCTGATTACACCAAGTGGTAGAGATTATTTGTGCGAACAATCCAAATACATTATTGACTAAACAAAAATAATAGCAAGCCATTACATTCGTGCATGGTTTCTCCAGGCGTGCATATCTACTTTTAAAGATTTTTTCGAGACCATCATTCGCCAAGTGTGCGACAGTATTTATATACATGGGCGTTAAACTAGGCTTTTGTCGTTGTTCGATGCTTAAAACTGATTCTTACAAAAATAAACGTGACTGAAGCAACAGTGAACTTCTGCCTAAAATTTGATGGCATAAATATTAAATCGTAAGATTTCATTCCAATTATTGCAAACTCAGTGGCTACAGTTAGTCAGTTGCAGTAGGTAAGTCAGTGTAATTTTAAGGTCATTAATGAACTTTATTTAGATAGGCGATTATTTATTTTGCTTTTTCATGCAAGTAATGTCACCCGCTTGCATTAAACCGAGCTCACATAATACATTTATGTCATTTCTGAACTAAAACGGCCATTAAAAACCATTCTGTATAATCTAAAAGAAGCATCGTCTGTATACAGACAACATGAAGCATGAAAATTTTTGCGTGCTGCCCGAGCAGCGCTGCACACCCAAACAGTCTGTGGATAGAGAGACGCAGTGTTTAGTTCTAACAGCTTGTCCTTTATTATGTAATTTGCGCAATGTAATGAGTAAAAGTTCTTATCTTTCGCTGACGGATAAGTCAGGCAAGCGGAAATACCATATATGCTATGTGAAAAAAACTCATCAAAAGGCGTGGCCGCAATGTAAGATTTTAGTACCAATACACGAACAAGAAATATTCTTTCAAGATTGTTAGAACGAACACATAGCAATGGCAATCCACTGAAGACTCGTGCTGTGAAAAATAAAACGCAGGAGGCGGAAAAGTGCGGGAAAGAAGAGGGTCAGAAGGAACCGCGCTGCTCTACAGTATAGAGCGTGGAGTGAAAAGCACATTTAAAAAAAGAAGCAAAAAAACATGCGCTACGGCGGCCCGCGCCCCGGAAGGTCCCGGTAGGGAGAGGGAAACTTCTTTTTTTCTTTTTTTCCGCTGTTCTCCGGTTTTCTTTCTCAGCGTGGAGCCGCCTCCTCTTTCGAAGAAGCCGCACATCTGCAGGCCCGCCGTCAGTGCCCAGCAGTGCTTTTTGCCGCCAAGATAAGAAAATGGGACACGTCCGAAACAGCACCGCTAAAGACTTGCGTTTGTCAAAATTTACGCGTGTACGTCTAGGTAGCAACAAATCTTCAATTAAGTTAAAGCGAATTTATCTTTTTTTTTATTGTGCAATGTAGTTACACCTTTACCTCCCACAGATAATAAGCTCTGGCTGAAACCAGGGAACTATACAGTTACGACGGGTATATTCCCCGATATGCCTATTTGAAAAGTTTCTGTTATCCCATCACTTTGTCAGAGGTCGCCTTGTATATGTTTGTGACATTCATCCTAAATTTAGCACAGCATTTCAAATAAAAATGAACCCTTGTTTTTAATAAAAGACAAAGCAGGTACACCGTAACCTACGTTATAAAGAAGTTAAAATACTGCACAATTAGGATATCACTGCCTCAAGATACGAAATAATGCCAGTCAGAAGTCGCATTGTGGTCGTTTTATACGTCTTGAAAATACTAAACAAAAAGATAAGCGAGCGAATATGATGCATGGAAATGCATGAGAAACATTCCGCGGATTTTTCTAATCTTCTTACTCATACGTATAAAAGAATCGCATATAATGGAGCATTTGCGGCGGGTAACGCGCAACGCACACTGCTGTTCTGTTGGATCAATGTTAATAAAATGTTTGCTAGTTCCGTTATTTCACAGAATAATAATTATCCATAGGAGCAACACGTGCTTAAAACTGGACGCTGTAGCTTTATATTTCTATGATTCTATGGACGCTGTAGCTTTATATTTCAAGACGCATTAGACAAATGCATAGCTAGTGCCTCGCGGTAATCTGCCGTCGACGGTGCCTCGCATGCAAACCGAAAAAAAAGTAATAAAATTACATTGCTAATAGTAGACGCTTCACGTGCCGTTGACGATGTGTGTGGCTGACTGTCTGCGCAACGTGAGCGTACAACACGTTTCTACACATATGAGAGCTTAATTATCAAGTCCCTTGCCGACGCACCACATGGGACCAGGTGCACTGCTCGACACCGTTAGATTGATTTATATATTTGTCCAGCCTTACACCGGCTGCATAGAGTGATGAGGATTTGTCAGCAGAGCTCATCAATCTAACGCCGTTGTTATCGAAAGCAGAGCAAAATAACGCGACGTGGTGAAAAGTATTCGTCTCTGACCGAGTGACAAGTTGAACACCGGTCAATTTTACTTTGAAATTCAACATTTAGGTTTCGAGCTAACAAGCACGAGCGCGTTCGGGCAGTATGTTGAGGAATAAGTCATGTAGTGCAGCTACAAACGCGATGACGGCCTTTAGTCAAACAAGGAAAACAGCAATGACCGTCAACCACAGACGTAAGGGAAACTTCCGGCTAAGGAATAACATCGAGTTTTGCTCCGAACTGACTGAAGTTAAGCTATTATTCGGATGCTTACTAGACATGCGATGGCCATAATGATGAGCGCATGCATTGACTCAATAGGGAAGTTGGAATTCGTCGGCGTTGTGAAGAATTATTCGTTTGGAGACATATCGTTAAATATTTTTATAACCTTGAGAAATCGCAAGATTTGAACACTCTGGAGATCAATGTATTTGCCACCAGGAAGTACATAAAGGATAAGAAAGTGCAATCACACGAATTTATCTTTAATGTGGCTTTACAATGGTCCATTGGGCTGCGGTATAGAATTGACTGAAATAGTTCGCAAATGGCACGTTGATTGTAACCGACCACGTACATTACACCATCTATTAGTAATAAATTTTATTGAAAATTAATTAATTCAATCTTTCTCCCATCGGAAAGGTTTTGGCTGCTTTATAGCGAGCCCCAAAAAATATTAATTTCGTCACACGAAACGTGCGAAATAGAGATCTCGCGGACTGTACAACTTTGCTGGAAAATTTCAGCTGCGTGTTTCAGGGGCGCGAAAGCTCTAACTGATTATATGAAAAGCTGAATTGCCCAGTGATCTTAAAATCTGGCGTTCTTGCAGCTTATTAAATGTCCATCTGTCTAAGAATGATGTCGCATTTGCAGTTCTGCTCCAATCAATAACCCCAGCACTAAAGTTATGTTTGCTGTGCCTCAGCATTCCCGAATCCAGCCGAATATTTCTGATGTGCACGTTAAGTATTTGACTATGAAAAGGTACAATTACGGAGTTGGTTAGGGGCGGAATTTAAATGTCGAAGTTTTTCACCTGTTTCGCAAGAAACTTCGCAACCTTTAGCGATCGGGCCGCCGAGAATCCTCCGCCGCATTGTCATGAGTACCGATCAAGCCCTACCTCTTATGATGAAGCACTTATATGCTCAATGTACAGTGGTACGACATGAGTGCTTTTTAAGTGTACTGAGCGTTTACGGTTTCTGCTTGAAGCTCAAGAAAACGTACCGCCTTTGCATGCATTAGATGCAAAGCACTTGAGTTGAACAACAGCAATAAATGGGAATAAATGCGAGTGCCGAGCAGAAATGTAATTTTGATCGTGATACTATAGCGCGCTAGGCTCTATTAAAATATCTACGATTTTGAACTGTCCACGGAAAATTATCGTCCCCTCCTCCGCCTTGTCTATGAGCTCAAGTGGGACAGTTCGGCACTTCTGGAACGCTAGCACGGTGCTCATGCTTTAGCACTGTCGTGAATATAAATATATGATTGATCTGATCGAGCCGCATGACAAAGGGGGGACATCAGATATAATGGTTAAATATAGAAGTGTGCGAAGATTGAACATTTGGAATATCGAATCGAATATCGTCATACTTGATTCGGTCTTCGGGAATAGCCCATATGCGTTAATACGAATATTTCAAAATATCATCTATGCCCAAAATAAACACGACATTAGCGTAAAAATACAATAATTTCTACGGTCATAAGCTATACGTCGTTTGCAGAGCCAGAATTCGATAGTCCGCACACACTGAAGAGTTTTAAAATTTCTACTTGATGCTCAGTTTATGGTTTTCATGTTAATTTGTTTTAATGTTAGAGTACCAACGATATTTTGTGTTAACAACGAAAACGGTTCAATTCAAATTCGATCCGCTTCTTGCACGCATTAGCGCTGCCCTAAAATGTTCAGGCATGTGCTTCAGTTGAAATTTCCCGCTCCTTTTTTTTCTCACCCGAAAGAGCTGATATAAGCAACACGTGCGTTCCTCCGAAAAAAAAAAAAAGTGGTGAGATCTCTCTCCCAGAAAGAATGACAAGGCCTGAAAGGAGGAACGAAGAGGGAGGCGGGGCGTGCAGCGGGGCTACCATAGCGGGGCGCCGGACCCCGCACCTCTCGCGTTTTCTTTTTTTTTCTTTGCCACAGCGCTGGGGAGGGGAGCAAGCTCCATGCGTCAGTTCCCGCCAAATTGTAGCTCTTTCGAGCGAGGACGTGCTGACTGAAACACTGCACAGAGACGGGCAAGCACTCAGATGCATTTCGTTTGCCTTGATCCTGGAGGCGGCCTTCTCCCATTGCCGAGGATTTGAAGCGAACTCGTAAGTGGCATTTTATTTCCTCGCTGTATCGCATGGTGAGTTTTGTCTAGCGACAAAATCAAATTTTATTTGCACAATTGATGCGTCAATCTGGTCGTCTCTTCTAGCTGGCAGATCATAAATGTTCAGGCGAACGGCGGTTATATTTGTCTGTGGACCCAAGACTTCGTTGACGGGCAAATATGTCAGATTTTCTTGTTTTTTATTTGTGGCATCTTATTGTAAAGCCGTGACATATTTTGCCGTTTTCTCTAGGGAACCCTGCAACAAGGACTGTAGTGTGAATAGCGTGCTGCGCTGCTCTCGCCAACTGAAAAGAACTCTGGTAAGATGCATGCTTGGTTATGAAAGTCTCACGCAATCGCTTTTCACATTGAATTTGGTCGCAGGTGTGCTGTAAATGCCGACTGCACAATATGTGACTGGCCCGCGGCTGCTTTGAAGGTAAGATTGTGTTCTCATTAATCTATTTATTGTACCATTTGTTTTCCAGTGACATAGCCAACAACGAAAACCTCGATCCATCCTCTCTCCACATATTATCTAGTTTGTGCGCTGTGGAGCTTGAAGCACTTCTCGGAATTTCAGCACACTCGCATTTATTGTAAGTGCAGTGTTTTTCTTATTTGTGCAGCGACAAAATTATTTTGTTTAGTTGTGTGAATAGAGTTTCTAGACGCGACATGTCTGTGCAACTGGTCAAGTAAATAGTCTACCTTTCTCACAGTATTATTCATTGTTGTTTCTTTCAGTTTTTCCCGACAGAAGAAAAATGCAAGTCTAACATCTCGACGGTAAAACGTCGCATCTGCGCACGTGTTCAGGGCCAAGAGCACGAGAAGTGGCCGAAAGAAGGGAGCCGATCCAACAGGAATGCCGTCCGTCTTTATATTTATATGTGTCAGCGTTATCACGCCGTGATCACATGGACTGTACGATTGCGTTGCACAAGGGCTGATGCAAACGCTCCGTGCGAACAATGTTGCATGGAAAATTAGTGCATCTATGCAATTGCAAAATAAAGATCTAAAGAGAGAAAACTTATATTCACGTCTTTCTTTTATTGTGTGTTACGTATTAACACGTTAACAAGTGCAGACCGTTAGAGGCGTTTAATTCCGTCTTACATGTGCACTCTGCCCGTAATTAATTCAGATAGAGTTAAACGCCTCTATAAACTGCCCGTTCACATTAAATACGACACGCATCAACACACCAGAAAAACAATTGATGCGTTTTGTTAGAACACGCACAAAAAATAAGAAAAAAAAAGCAGAGCAATACTAGCGAAAAACGTCCGCAACCGACCCACGGCCGTCGGTAAATCGACGCTTATGTAAGGTCGGGCATTAGTCAACCCGCGAGCGGCATGCACTCGGCCTCGTCGGCCACGGTGGACGGGCCTACATTGGGTGCCGACGCAGGCCCACATGAGGCCAATGTCAATCCCCGAGACCGGCCCTACATCGGGTGCCAAGGTTGGGCCAACGACAGTGCAGTTGGCCAGCGACGTCAGGCCGACATTTTGCCAAGGATAAAATGTTGCTTGGGAACTTGCATCACTTGCTCTATTTCCCTGTTTCAGAGATGACAAAATATTTCAAGAGAAAATTTGTCGCCATAAATGAAAATAAGCTAACTTCAGTTGAATTCTTCTCGTGCTGTATCCCCACAGTGGAATGGCTCGTGATTTTTTTGTTTTATTATTATTATTATTATTATTATTATTATTATTATTATTATTATTATTATTATTATTATTATTATTATTATTATGTTTTTTGTGTGTGTGACGGACGTCAAAGGCGGGAAGGGTTGTCGTCTTCTCGGCAGGGGGGTGCAAAAGGGGCACTAATTGCCCCACCCCAGCTACACCAGCGCTCTCTCCCTCTCCCAGCCGCGATGCAACACGGGCTTGCACCCCACAAAGCAAAATCCTGACGACACGCATGTTTGTCGTGAGGCTACGGTGCCACCCTGCACCTCCTAATGCGGGATCCTGCGTTCGCATGTGGCCCTGGGGCGTAAGCTTGAATTAAGTCACGCAGACGATACGCTTTATCGAGTCCTCACTAAGGTAACATTTTACGTTCTTTATTTAGCAATTCAGGTTCATCAATTAAGCAAGATATTTTTGTGCGACACTTCTGAAAATTAGCACAATCAGAACTTTATCTCCAAAACAAGTCATATACGAATCATAACGAATGACAAAAGCTTCAAAAGGGCTCTTTGCTGCTGCCATCAAGCCCGCAACTGAGCTGGAGGTCAGATCGAGCGCTTGACTCTGTGCTGAATTCTCAACGGAGGAGGTGTCGCAAGTGGGAAGGCTGCTTTCTCTCTCTCATTATAAATCGCACTTGACGCATTAGTCTCCGCACATCTACCTGATATGGAATAGTAATGGACAATGTTGATGGCTCTCACATAGCTGCGTTTCTCGTCTTTGTAGTGGGCCCTGCTGATAGATGCGCTACTCTAGAAAACGGGCGAGATCAACGGCTTATCAGTCCTTGCCTCGGCCTTCCCAAGTTAAGGAGCATGAATGTGATCTTATCGTGCCGGGAGAGCACCAGGCGCTACGCTGTGCTCCTCGCCCAGCGCTTGAAAACAAGACTCCCCACTTCTCCTCGTGGAACAATCGTCGTAAAGCTGCAGGCTTGCAGAGTTAAAAATAGCCAGCAAACAGGCATTGCGCACATGGTTGCGTCGTAGCATCAGAGGTGGCGCCACGGCCTCAGACCCGACGTGTGGCGTGAGCCTCGGAGACGTAAACTAACGCTGAAGGTCGCGGCCTTGGTTTCTTCGAGCGCGTCAACACGTTCGCTGAATGAATGCGACACACGAGTAACGCTAAGGGTGTCCGGAAACCTTGACGGGTCACAAACGCGGCAATAAACGCGCCATTAATGCCTCGCGGCAAGTACACAGCGCGTTAACGGTTCTAACGCGGAAGTGCCCACTGCCGTTTGGTGTTGCTCTGAACTTTCCAGCGTAAGTGGTCGTTGCGGTGTTTCATTGATAAGCGTGTTTACGGACGCCTGCATTTGTGCAACTGTGTCGATACATCTCATGCACGTGTGCCGCGTTGTCTTTGCAAGTGTATTTTGCCGGCGTGACGCGCGCACCATCGTACTCGCTGCGCGTGCTCCTGGCCCTATTTCGACCGGTCTATCGGCGCTGGATCACTCGCATCGCCGCGTAGCAGGATTCGCCGACACTGGCGGCACTGTCTGTATCACTCGCGTCCTATTGGCGGGCCGGCGCGCAGCACGTGAACAGTACCTGACGCATTGGAGCGCCTCCACGCGGCAGCCGGCGACGCCGCAGCGAGTTTTTCTCATGCTGCCAGACGCCGGCGGCGCAGAGCGCCTCCGAAAGGCGTACCCGTCGCGCGCGTCCGTACCTTCTGTCGTAGTGACGGTGACATGCCGCGTACTTAGGAACCAAGTTCGGGTAAGTAGATCACGCTGATTACAATTATGTGCCCTACTTTCGTCATGGGGTGCTGCGCGCCTACGCGTAGTATTTGTAGCTGCTCGCCGACCGGCGATCCTCATCTTCTCGGGGGTTGTGTTCGCACCTTCCGGGAGGGTTTGGAGCGCTCAGTCGTTTCGTGAATGCCTGCCATACTAGCGTCATTCCGAATCGTAGTAGCCATTGCCTCTTCCCTCGAATTTCAGTGTCTCGCGTTGTGTTATTATAGTTCTCCGGAGTGTCGCGTCGGGAATGCATGAGCTTCCGACGCGCGATGCCGGATGAAATATAGGAGCGGCCTGGAAGGGCTCGACCGACGTCAGGTTGCCTTGGCGGCGCTCGAGCCCTTTCTGGGATTTCATGTGCCGGAGCAACGGCCCGCATTTACAGTGTCGCGTTAACCATCCCGGCGCGTCTGCGCACGGCGGCGTATTGATCGGTGATAGTTTTGACCGCAACAGTTGTCCTTGAAGTGATTTCGCGGTCACGTTCGTTACTTTACTGCGCTAACTATATTTTCGAGTGGTGAACTGCGGCTGCTAGCACCGGCTGTCACTAGCGCTGACTGGTCGTCCCTCTGTCCAGGACAAGCGAGCGCCATGCCCATGGACCTGGAACTGGTGTTGTCGGCCAACCCGCCGCTCTTTGTGGGCAGCGAGTGCCGGCTCAGCGTGTGTGCCCTGCAGCAGAGCAACCCGCTCTTCCAGACGTGCTCCATCAAGCGCAACTACCGACGCGCCTCCACCAATGTGCCGCCCATCAAGCCGTGCATGTCTCCGCGCGACGAACAAATTCAGAGCGAGCCGACGAGTCCGACGTCGTCGAACCGCATCAAACGGCGAGTGTCGTTCGCCGACGACAAGGGCTACTCGCTCACCCAGGTGCGCGTCATGAAGGAGCCCTCGGACAGCCCGCCGCGGTGGACCGACGAGTTTGTGGCCCGGATAACGCGCGACATGCGGCTCGACGCGCCCCTCTGGGAGACCGCCTTCACGCAGCCGGCCTCGGATTACCTCGAGTTCCGGCAGACGCTCGATGCCAACCTGGTGTCGCTCGAGAACGTCATCGTGAAGAGCGACGAGCTCATCACGGGCACCATCAAGGTAAAGAACGTCACCTTCGAGAAGCGCGTCTTTGTGCGCGCCACCTTCGATGGCTGGAAGACTATGCAAGACTATGCGGCCGAGTACGTGGCCAACGGCCACCTAAGCAACATGTACGACACCTTCTGCTTCTCGATTCCCATCCCGCCGTCGGCGTCGAGCAATTTAGGCGTGATAGAGTTCTGCGTTTGTTTCGAGCACGACAAGCAAGAACACTGGGACAATAACAAAGGAAAGAACTACAAGCTGGTGGCGTTAACCAAAAAGGCTCCCAGCCCAACAGTGGTGCGACGCTTTACAGACGCCCTCAAGGCGGACGTGGACTCTTGGACAGAGTTTGCCAGTTGGAAGAACCTGGCCTCAGAGGGGCCCTACTGGTGACTGGAGTGCAGGCTATTTGCTCCCTCCCTTAATGAACCACTCTCGCTTATTGTGCTGTTTTTAAATTAGCTTCAGTGTGATAGGTTTAATTAATTGTTCCTGTCAGCTTACTACTGCGAGAGAAGTTGGACAGCATACGGTTAGGCAACGGCACTGGTCACATCATGGTTGTGCAAACTGTTAGTGAAGTAGCGGTGTTTGCATTTTGCATGACTGTACGAGATGCGCTTACACGAAAGCACCACTGCTTGTCCACGAAACGAGTTTCTAGTCTGAGATCAAGTGCGTCTGCAGCTTGGACATATGAAAGTGCTAAGGACTGCTCGTCTAGTCCTTGCTCGAGTGCGCTGTACATGTGCTGCTTAGAGGGGGCTATATTTTCTGAGAAGTGCAGACCTGTCGTCCGAGTGTACCTGTCTCGTGTGCCAAGCAACTTGGGGACATTTGGAGTGCTTTACAAGTGGTCGGCTACATGCAGAGTTTTGTACATACTCATATTTTTGGGTGCCCTATTTACACCTTGCCTAGATATTTAGCAAAGCTTAGTGAGTTAGGTTCTTCGTGTATATTGCAAACATTTGTGCACTGGTTGGCACTTCAGAGGCGTGGCCGCGTTCCTAGTGCAGGCCTCACGATGCTCAGGGCTATGTAAGCCATGATATAAGGAAACGTTGCTTCAGGCAATCCACTGTGAGCAGTGTATTAGCGATTCCTTCTGTAGTGTATAGGGCTACGGTGCCTGTATGCGTGATTAGGATAATGTATGTCTCAGGACACTTTGTTCTGTCTTTCAGAAGTTGTTGCCAGCCTTTTTCTTTGTACATACGAACTTTGTTGGTTTTTCCTGCTCTCTGATAACCCGTGCCATGGTATTTTACTCCAGGACGTTTTTAGCACAATCGCAACGAATTGTTGAACAATAAAAAAAACTTGCTTCTGGTGGCGATCGCACCTCGTAGTGACTGTGTTACTGGCTCGAGTTCACGGATCGTTACTAGTCGCGGATGTCGCAGCATCCGCGGATTTCGGAGCATTTTATGGTATTTCAGACCAAAAACAGAAAAACAAAAAAACTGCAGAATCGGCATATACTGTCACGCGCGCAAATCTTTTCCTGCCGTATTATCATGACGGCAGCGCGCGTCTCCGGACCGTCGGATGATGAACGGTCTGGGAGAGCTGCTTTCTGTTTTCGCACCTCGCCGGGGGGGGGCGTTTCCACACCGGCATCCCGCTGGGAAGCCAGTGTGCCTTTCTCGCTCCGTGTCTGTCGCGTATGCTATGGCGTCCGGTTCTATGTTCCGGTTTTCGGTCTATCTCATAAGCGACGCTGTCCATGATGGGTCCGCGGTCCGGTCGATTTGTGCTTCAGTTTTGTTTATTCCGCGTTGAAATTGAGTTAAATGCACCCTTACAGGTCGATGTTTGTCAGTAGAGTTTGGACCGCGATTGCCTGTGCGGCGTGTATGCGCTACGGTGGCACGCATAAAACGCTGCAGTTGTTGCCACTGTGCACCGTGTTTTCCAGGATTTTCAAGCTGTATAGCGGTCACACCCTCGAATGTTCATACGTACTCCTGTGCTATATACACTTTCTAGTTTAGTGGCTGCTGTCATTAATCGCTGTTTGGGTTTCACGTCTCAAAGCTGCGTGCTGGCCTAAGGTGGACCTCGTAGTAATAGATGGCTCTGGCTCAATTTCGACCACTCGAGTTCAGCTGAATTGGTGGTACATGGGCGGCGTTTCCGCATTCCGATCCTTTGGCATGCGGCCGCCTGGGCTGGGAAGCGAGCCCGCGACCTCGTGTCGTGCATCAGAACGCAACTGCCCATAGTTACAGCTGGTCTAAACAGCTAATTCATATTGCCCATTGAGGTTGCGGAACGCGTATGATTACATTCATTCAGGTTTCTGTTGCGGAATAAGTCTATCTGATATGTTTTTTTTCCCTCGTACGCAGCCGCATGCCAGAGCTTATACATGGGCAACAGTGACGCCTAAGGCAACTAGAAATGTTATACTTTGTGCCCCAAAACTGGGAAATTTTATCGCCTGCAACTCGAGACTTCCAAAAGGATTCTGTTGCAAGTAGTGCGTCTTCTAAATAGTATATCTATAGGCTGTTTCACACTTAGGGGAAAACTCGGAGCACGTTGCAAAGCGCTCCCAGTTTTTCCCTAAGTGTGAAACGGCCTGTACATCAATATAAGACTCGCTTCGCGAGACGAGTTTCTGACCATGATCATGCTGCACACTATGAAAAGGGACCGTCGTGCGTTGCGCTGTGTCCCACCGGATATAGCGATACGCTCGTGGCTGGTTGCCATGCGAGGCGTCTAGATAAACGTAAACAAACAGCTCGGAGTAATTATTCACTGATACATCTTAGATACACTAATACAATGTGCAGCGTAAGCAGATGTTTACAACTTTCGCCACCACTATTTCAGTGGTATGTACGTGGGTCAAATAGAGTATGGTATGGTTGGTACAGTATATGCGGTCTCGACAAACTGCCGTCGGTGGCCCTGAACTCAGCCTCAGGCCTATGTATGCCAACCTCCTGAGAGAAGGAATTGGAAGAGTGCTTGAAGCCCGTGGAAGTGAAAATGCTGACGTACGTTTGCGCTGTTTATTGTCCCGCTGTGTCGGCGCTGTTGCACGTGTTCACGGTACACGCGTAGCGGAGTACGGTTGTCGTCGATAGAGAGAACGATAACAGCGATTGCGTGGCAAAATACAACTAATACTGGCCAGGGGTGCTGAGTGATTGCTTTGTAATCCCAGCAGATGCTTTCCTTTAAAAAAAAATTTGTGCAGAACCTCTCGCAGATGATTGTCATGTACAGCTTTGTATACTGTATACACTGTGCTTGTCTATCGTTGAAGCGTCGTCAGCGTCCTTGTTTTTTGTGGCGGTTACCCGACTGCACTTCGCAATCCAGCGCAGGCATTACACTGAGACGCGCAGCTGTGCGTTAATTTCGTCACAGATGCGTGTCTCGCTTATGTTCTGCATGGCGTAGTGTTACACGATACACAGCACCGCTAGGCGCATAATTTCTGCTGCCGGCTTGGGTGCGTTCCTGCGTGAAATTGTCAGACTTCGTCTCTATATATGCAAGCACCTGCTACAAGGGTTAAGATAGGGGAAATTGACCCACTCTCGTCTTTTATACTACGCGGCGGTATGCAAGCGCCTAGCGTCTCAAGCCGAGTGAAGAAGTGATGAGGTTTTATTCTTTCTTGTAATGCATCTGTGATCTAATGGTTAGAGCATCGGGCTGGGAGGCCCATGTTCAAATACTACCATCGGGTCAATCATTTATTGAGCGATATAGTTTACATTAAACGTCGCGTTAAACCTGTCCGGCGAGAATCCCGCCCAAATAGTCGGTTAGCCATGCCGAAACCCCGATATGCGTAGAAAGTGTTCGCTAAAATACGCGAGGAATACTTTGCACGCTGTCTCTGCTTGGCTGGCTCGTCTCTGGAGTACCTATAGCGCCGTCGAGCCTTTCTAGAATCTTCCCAGGAGCGTGCGCGTGAAACGGGCTATCAAGAGGTGCCTTGCGCGCCAACACGCATGATAACATCTCGTTGGTCGCGGAGAAGGGAGTCAACAGCGAGTCGTTCGGAAATTGTTTCCCTCTCAGCTGAGGGTACGCGGTGAAGCAGAACCGATTAGCGGTGCAGTGCGCGTCGCTGTATACGTGTATTCCATCGCTGCATCCATCTCTCGTCCTTTCCTGCAAAAACAAAAGTTACCTGCGATTATAACTGACATTCGTAGTAAGCATGGTCACTTCGTGCTCGTTATCGCTGCGTGACTCCGGAAGGCTCGCTTCCTGCGTCACGAAGCCGCGTTCAATAAGCTTTGTTTACTCCAAGTATGCGGCCACAAAACGTAAGCCTTGCCAATTCGTAACAGTACGATGGTGTAGAATTTTACATCAACATAACAACAACAATAAATGAAGGGATGAATAAGTAAATAAATAAATAAATAAATAAATAAATAAATAAATCGATGAATTGTTTCACTTCGGCGATCGAGTGTGACGTGGCTCAGTGATATCGAACCGCATTACCAGCAGTTGGCGGTTTGGTGCTGTTACGTCATAGTCTGTCGGCGAAAAAAGCCGGCGATGCCGTCTGTTGTGGTCGAGTGAGTCCATCGTGTGAAAGATCGCCGTCTGGAATTTCACGGGTCTCGCCTCTTTACGAGTCGTCATTTGGCATATCTGGTACCAAAACATTTGAAAGCTAGAAACAAGAAATACATATAAGAAAATAAAAAAAAAACGTAGAAGAGAGAGAGAGAGGGAATGGTGGCAGTGTCAACACAGCGAGGGCGGTCTATTTAAGCGTGAACACGTGTTGTTTCCGTTTTGCTGTTTTCGCTCTCGGCTTGCCGGCGGCGCGCGTGTCGGGCCGACGAACGGGAACCGAGTCAATCCTTTAATTCTCTCGCAAGGCGGATACGCGTGGCCCCAGGCGCCGGAGTCTGTGTGTACACATACTTGGCGTATTGATCGCGCGTGGTGAGACGGACTCGAGCCCTTCCCCCGCACCCGGCGAGGGATGCCGAGTCGCCGCGGCGCCCGGTCTCCAGACGGCGTCTTCTCCCCTGGCGGCCGCCGCTGCGACAAGTAGCTGCACGCGCACGAGCTCGTGATGTGTCGCCGCGGCTTGACGCAAGAGCAACTCTTCTAGGCGAGCTGGCGCCGCGCGTCCCCATCCCGCATGCAAATTGCCCGCGCGGCGTAACTCAAATGATTACGTGTGCGCGGCTATAGCGTACGTATGTCTCGGGCTGCAGTTAGCTCGTGACTGGCATAGATGACTTTTTATCGCCGTTTTTCCTGCCCAGTTTCTGCTCAAGACTGACCGATTTAGCGATCAGAGCCGCGAGTATGACGTCAGCGGGAACAACACGCGTAGAAGCGCGAGACTCAGTGCGTACGCGGTTACGCGTAGAGGTCAGTTAAACCTCATTCCTGAAAAACAAAATACAACAACAACAACAAAAAATGGACTACAGACGCAAACCTTTAAAAGTTCCTTTATTATCTCGCATCGAACGTGCATGTATGACCTTGACCTCAAAGAGCCTGCATCGATGTATAGTAAAGCGAAGAGGACGTTTACGAACAGTACACATAAGTTCTTTTGACATATCCATCCACATATTCGGACCCGCTCTATAAGGCAATTTTGTCGAGAACTAGATGCGCGAAAACTCGCTGTACACGAAAAACTCACAGGGTCCCTTATGTACTCACCTAAGACGACTGGAAGGCGATAGCCACCTTCTTTTTCTTCTCAGTCGACCGCATTGATCCTGCCCCGTTGCATTGATCATGTGACCTGATCACTGTGACGTCATCACGTGATGATGATTATTTGCATAACTCGTGTTGACGCCGCCGACGGGAGACGCCGACGCGGGACGTTGGTCAGTTTTCGCGTTTGATGAGGCATCTTAGGCGTTCGCCTTAACAATAACCACAACAATTGCGGGCGCTTTACGTGCCAAAAACACGATATGGTAACGTGGGGCACTCCGGATTAAATTTGGACCACCAGGGGTTCTTTAACGTGCACCTAAATCTAAGCACACGGGTGTTCTTTGCGACCTCCGTGGCCGGCAATCGAACCAGCGTCCTTATGTGCTAAGCTATCATGGCGGTTTCGTAGTAAGCGAAAGCAATCTGAGATTCCAACTGAGCGCTTGGGCGCCCGCCTGGAAGAAGCAGATCCGGGGTCAACTTTGGAGCGCTCCATTCTGGTGCGCTGAGAAGCTGTGCTCAAGTTGTCAAATTGTTGCGATGCCGCCGCGCGGAAGCTCGAAAAAAGAAAAAAAGAAGCGACGTCCAAAGACTTTTTTGTATGCCAAAATGCGTGTCATCGCGATGGAAAGGCAGCAACGCATCGTTTCATTGTTTCCCGAAAGAAGCAGACGACGACGCGCCACAGAGAACGACGTGCATCGGAAACTTGCACATCGGGGAAAAAGTGATCGACACTATACATGCATGGTTTCTCTGAAACAGTCCACTCGCGACGACTTCTTTCTCCCCGGTGAGTAGACCATTAATATGTGTGTATGTTATTTGTATTAGCATGCGGGCTTCTCGATGAGCGCAGTGTACTTTCGTTTAGGCAAGCGCTTCACTAAATTAGGGACGCACGCGAGATTTGGTTATGTTTATTTCCCTCTTATTGTTACTTACGATCAATTTAAACGGAGCCAATATTCTCGTTCACGTATACTTTTGTCCGCATGCAACGTAGTAGTAAAGCCTGAAATAGACTCGTGATATACACGCGTACGTTTTTGTTTTTGTTCTGCGGTTTATGTAGACAATGTTATGCTGCCATTAAATGCGCTCGTTCATCTGCTCGCAAGAAATTTCGGAGCAAATGCAAATGGCACTTGCTCCAACTTCTGGAGCTGCGCCCGCTGTGCATGTAAGTGAATTCTGTTGCAACAGATTCGTTTCCACGTGATGAACTCATACAAGTGAACTTATTCAAAATAAGCCATCGCTATAGTTTCTGAAAACCTAGTGCGGTTAGTTGAAATAAAACGCAATTGGTTCCTATTAGTTATTCACTTCTCACGTTTTGATGATTTCGTGACTCATGCAAACCTGGATTTTGAATGCATATCTTGTTCACGCGTAAGCGGCGTGTTTTTAATATTTGTGTTTTGAGCGCAGCTCTTAGGCGCCCGTTCCTGCGTTGAGCGGCGTCGCCGTCGCCGTCGGTGGCGTAACCGATAGAGATGAAAAAGTAACCGATAGACCTGAAAAAATAAAATGAGCAAAAAATACCCAGCATCGAATGGGATTTTAACCCAGGCTCTCTGCGTGGCAGTCGAGTATCCTACCACAGAGCCACGCAGGTGCTTGAAACTCATTTGCAAAAATGCCCTATACAGGCGTCGTGTCGGGCAAGGAATCGCGTTAACCTATACGTAATATAGCGTGGCAGTAGAGTAAAATAACAACCAGGCATCACACAATGCTAATTGCGCAACGAGTGTGTGGTTTAATGCTTCACACCCACTGCAAAGTGCTCAGCCATAATTCATCATCGTCATCAGCCACATGCAGCATCAACAAAGTGCACGTAATACCTTACAGATGTGTAGCGGGTACCTCGCTTATCCGTAGCAAGACGAATAAAGGCGTAGTGGGTGATGTCCTGCTTGCTTCACAAAAATTATGATTTATGGCGTAGTCGATACCTTGGGGAAAGCAGACACTTTGGCCTTGCCCCAACACGAAGCTGCGCTCAGAATTCGCATTAGGCAGTATCGTAATCGTCGGTGAATTTTTTGCCCGTAAAATGGAACTTGGGCAGTACAACTTACATAATTTCAGATTTCCAGTGTGTGCGAACACGACTTGAGAGGACTATACTGTCCCAACTCAGAATCTCCCGCATGCGCATAAGTACCTGCACCTTTCGGAGATTGCTCTACGCACAAGCACTTGCCTTCTTCAACCGTGTCTCGCATGAAGTGCTCTTTATCTGAAAAGAAAGAAAGAAATCAGGTGTGGCTTGCCGAACGGGCTGGAAGTTTGCACGCGCAGCGCAACTATTCCCGCTCTCTCGTCACTGTTCACCCTTTTCGCTTCGACGGAACACCGCTATTCCAACACCACAATTTGCAAACTTCAGCAATTTATATTTACTGCTGAACTCTGCAGCACTGATTCTTGTATTGTGTCTCTAAAAGAAGGAGGCAGTCATGGTGGCTAGAGCTGCGCCAACCAAAAAAAGGCAGGCGGTTTATTTCGAGCCCTTCTTAAAGCGAGCCATATGAAGAGAGGGAAAGGGAACAAAGGAGGACAGACTGAGTGTGACGTACGGTCACACTGATAAGCTGCAATCTGATACATCTTCTCTTGCCGATTCAATAAAAAACAACATGTTAGGAAACTTGGTGAAAGTTTGTGTCGTAATGCAATCGTCGAGGTTCCGTACGTTTCCTGGTCGACTTTCGTACATCAGAAAAGTTGTCACCTTCATGGTCGGCACCTTGCGTTATAGTTGGCTCCACCATGCCTTGTTGGTCTCGGTGCGCTTGTTCTCCCGGTGTATTGCAGTCCTGGCTTTTGTCCCGATCGAACATGTCTTCGGGGCTTTCGGTGTCCTGGTCTTGATCCTCGCTTGTACCGTTTCCGGGTATGCGCAGCAGGTGTTGCCTATTTCGCCTCAGCATCCGCTGGTCCTCAGTCTTCACCATGCAAGATCTTGGTGCTGCTTGCTCGCTTACTGTCGCTGTGCGTGACCAGTCTCCATTATGAATGCGCACTGAAGTTCCACTTTCGAGCGGTGGTAGTGCCTTTCACTTCGAAGACTGGCGATGCTTTCCACTGTAGTGCCGGGATCATCTTGGTACTTGGGAACGGTCGTGCGAAGGTGCCGGCCTTGCAGTAGTTCGCCCGGAGAGCGACCATCTTCTAGTGGGGATGACCGATATGCCAAAAGACCCAACCAAAAGTCCCCGTGGGAGTCATTCTTCTTTAGGATGCGCTTAACAATCTGGACCCCCTTTTCTGCCAGTCCATTTGACCGCGGGAATTCTGGACTCGATGTGATGGGCTGAAAGTCATTTTTGCGCGAATTCTCGGAAATCTTGCGATCCAAACTGGGGCCCGTTGTCCGTACATACTTGAACCGGGATACCGTACCGTGAGAAAATGCCAGATATTTTATCTATGACTTCTTTGGCCGTTGTGCTTCTTAGCTTCTCTACGTCAGGGAAATTGGAGTGGGCATCATATACAATGACATAGGAGGCTCCCCCGAACTGAAAAAGGTCAATTCCCACTCGGTGCCATGGCCTGTCCGGGGTTGGCTGCATGAGAAGGGGCTCACTCGGCTGCTTGTATGCATACCTCTGGCAAGTACTGCAACCCCGAATGAAGGAGTCAATCGCACTGCAGAGTCCAAGCCAGAATACCAATCTGCGTGCTCTCACCTTCTGCGAACGAGAAGTTGTTGTAGATGTCGAGGGCTTCTTCACCGGCGATGCTGAGCAGGATTGCTGTTTTGGTGGCTTCCGTCCTTGGTGGTTTGGTGGGCGTCGCCGCGAAGAAAAGTTCCAATTTTTGCTTGAACCTCTGCCAATTTCTTCGTATGTTGCCTGCGAACTGCAGCTGCTCTGGAGGCTTGACGGTGTCCATTTTGGCGAGGTTTTGGCACTTCTGACACCATGTATTGTGTCTCTAAAAGAAGGAGGCAGTCATGGTGGCTAGAGCTTCGCCAACCAAAAAAGGCAGGCGGTTTATTTCGAGCCCTTTTTAAAGCGAGCGATATGAAGAGAGGGAAAGGGAACAAAGGAGGACAGACTGAGTGTGACGTACAGTCACACTGATAAGCTGCAATCTGATACAATTCTTCCATCGTGGTGTGTTTCACGATGGAAGAGCGAAATTTTGAATGTTATGTGAAAATAATGTCTTCGCGGAATAACTAATCAGCTTGCTAAGATTTTGTAACTGATCGTTTTAGAGCAGATATTGCGATTGCTCTGAAGCCGGTCCGCGCTGCTTGCTCGAGGCATGTCATCAGAATTCCTAATACTGTATACAACCAGTTTTGAAATATCCTTCCTCAAGCTTTTCAAGGAGCGCATTGGCCTTGTGCGTGTTTTGGCTATATTTCCTCGTTCATGGAGGCCGACGCGTTCGTGAAGCTGCTCATACAGCTTTTTGTTTGTTTGTTTTTGCTTGGCCCTCCACACGCAATTATTGGGCAAATGAGTTTCAAACGCAATGTGAAGGTAACAGAGGTTGGCTATACCTCTCTACAGTGGCAAAAAAAAAGTTACGAAATTAAGTGGCGGCCTAAGAGTTCGCAAGAACTCTTAGACTGCGAAACTGCGGAAGATTTTAACACCGAGATGCGGCGTGATTGACAATGCGAAGAAATAGAAGGAATTAACTAAAAATAGCGACTTCATAGCAGTGGAACTGTGTTTCATCGAGGATTGAAGCTCCCCGTTCAAGTATCGCGTTCGCGACAATCAGGAGTAAATATTTTTTTCGCCCTGTCGGCTGCACGTACATGGTATAAGACAACATTGTAACTCATTAGCTCGGATGATGTAGTGTGGTTATTTACTCCTGTATGCATATTTGCATACTAAAGCAGCGCGTAATTTATTGTTACTCTTCAAAAACAAAAAGAAAATGAGAATAGAAACGAGTCCTGCGCACGCACAGGTATGTACGAGAAGTGAGCGGGAGGATCAGCTAACCATGTATTTCATCCGAGGCCTTTTCTGCTGGGCTGTTAGATGCTATCACAATGTTTCCCTTAGTATCAAGTGGCGTTTCTGGTGCCACTTGGCACATTTGGCCGTGCACCTGTGTGGCGCGTGCCCGCTTTATGGTTCGTCAGCAGACTCAAGAGTTGGCTGACTTCTCCGAGTGACTGATGACCGCATTCTTGGTGTCCTAATGCCCGGAGGCGTATAGCCAAAAATACACATGATGGAGGGAGACCAGATCCCTAAGGACGATGAGCTTTTGCGGGAAAGATTAGACTATACATACGGACTGGGAGCACGAGGTTCAAGAGACGAGAAACGTTGCTCTCCCCTGCCAACGGGCATGATGACACGCAGCATCGGCCGTGCCGCAGTGAGAACAACCGGCAATGCGGGAATTTTCGTACAAGGCACGTGGTGTGTGGCACGGTGCTGGCGTTTACGCAGAGGAGTTGAGCATATCGGGGTGAACACACTGGCTCGCACACCCCAAACAGCCTCACTCGAGGCTAACACACTGCGTGGAATAAGCTGAGCCGTTTGCACTCTGCTCTGGATACTTGAGCACCTTTGCTGGTCAATTATTTTCAGGCGTCAGCTTTGTGCTGGACATCGCGGCGGCCATAGGCGTGCGCAGGGTTCCCCTTCAGGGGTGGGGGGGGGGGGCGAAGGTTCGTCGCAGTGCCTCTCCCCTCCCAATTATGTCAATGTATGGCGCTGACATTGCGCCCCCCCCCCCCTATTATGTCAATGTGTGGGGCTGACTTTGCGCCCCCCCCCCTCCTAGGTGAATAGGGGGGGCGACCCCCCCCCCTGCATGGCGGCGGTGGCAGCCAGAACTACTCCTTCCTATTTTGTGACGATCCATTTCGTTTCCAATTATTCTCGTCTTTCGTCAAGGGCTCGGACTTCGCCATTACCGCCTGGATCGGTGGCCCCTCGGCGTCACGGTTGATAAGACAAGGATGCAAAATGATTTGGAATGTTACGGAACACCCCGTGTTTCTTTCCCGCCATCCATGTCGATAACCGTAGAAAAGAAAAGACACAGATTGGGTGTTCTTTCTGAATTTCTGAAGGTTCACCGAAAGTTTTACCGTCGCACAGGACAAGCACGCACCCTCTGAGGAAGGAATTTAACTGCAGTGCGGAATGCGTGCAATGAGGAATGTACAGCATACGTGGTTAAATGGCTGTTACTTGAGCGAAGCGAATATTGCTGCGGAAGGTCTGTTCGGGCGAAGGAAGAAACAATGCGCATACACCGGAGCGCGCTGAGCCGAGGTTTACGGCAGACCGGCCCATTCATTTATGGTTTTATAACGCCGCTCGAAACACGACTGCTGCACAGAAGGCGCCATTTGTTCGCCACGCGGTCGGAACGCAGCGTGGCCAATTTTTAGCGCCGCCATAAATCAGCTAAGCGCCGCGCGATTTGTTTCTTTCTTAATGCAGCCACCGCGTTGTGTTGCGTGCGAAGCGGACTTAGATCGAAGAGAAAAGCGGGAGTGCGGAGGAGAGCAGCGCAACAACGCGATGGCCCAACAGCGGTTCATCGTCAGCCTGCACGGCTTGTGCCAAGTACAGGAGAGGTCACGGTGACTTTCTAATATTGGGATGCCGAGGCCATGGGGTTGACTCCCCTGCATATCCTATAGGAGGCAGCGAATTGGCGCGGATGTTCAAAAAGAAAAGAAAAAAAAAAGAAAAACGAGTGTCGTTGTAACTGATGGTTTTTGTTCATTAATAGACGACAGTGATTTGCACTGCTGTGCGGTCGATCACTGTGTGCCCAACGTGTTACACGAGGGATCAGCGCATGGAAGTGATATACAGTTGTGTTAGTAGCGGGGGAGGTCGCACTTGCCCGACATCAGCTAACACTATCGCAGGAGGGTCACGTGCCCAGTGTTACCCTCTCCCCTCCCCGCTTCCGTGTTTATTCAACTGGCATAATATAGTGAGTATTCACGTGACGTCAACGCACGCCACTTGAGTGTACAGTTCGCAGCTTCTACTGTGCGTCTGGAGATACACAGATCGAGATATAGCGCAGTTCACTGTGCTGTCTGTTCAACAAAGCCTCGATGGCATGAGTAAAGCCTCGATGACACGCTCGCCGGCGTGGCTGGGCCGGCCACGTAGCACGTCGGCAGGATAACCGGTGGTCATTAAGGGTAACTGACTGGATTCCAAGAGAGGGCAAACGCGTGAGGGGAAGACAGAAAATTAGGTGGGTAGATGAGATTAAGAAGTTTGTAGGTACTATAACGTGGCAGCAGAAAGCACAGGACCGGGTTGATTGGCGGAACATGGGAGAGGCCTTTGCCCTGCAGTGGGCGTAGACAGGCTGATGATGATGATGACACGCTCGCAGAACACATGTATACTCAAAATGCCCATATCAATAAGACTGTCATGTAAACAAGAGCAGCATACGAAACGTGTAGTCAAGACACTTGCGTATCATTTATCATTATATACAGTGAAACCTCGGTGATACGGTCACAACTCATACGAATTTCGGGGTGATACGAATTTTTCTTTGGTCCCGGCCAAGGCCCATTGGCCTGCAATGTAATGAAGTATGGTTGTTGCGAGCCAATTTTTACCCCGCGACGTTTGATACGAATGTACCCTACCGCCCAGGTACGAAGAGGTGCTGTGTCCGCGCTGTCGCGGAAGACGCACCAAGCACCTGCGGGCGCGGGAACGCAAGCGCGGGCACCGCCTAATCGCCAGAATCACGTTGTAAGAAAAACACTTCCCTTGCGGTCAAAATAACCCTTCAGAGACGCGTCACGGCCTCCGAGATTGTGTGCGCCAATCTTTGAGGCTCTAATGTGCCTCTGTGTGCGTTCGCGTTTACATTACAGGGACATCGGCGCCCTGCTTTTTTTTTTTTTTTTCTAACGCATCGACGTGGGCTCCTGTCGTTGTACCGTGTGAACACGTGCCTGCCTCGTGCATCAGAAATCCCATGAAAGGAGGACCAGGACCGAAAGAAGGCGAGGACGGTCTTGGCAAAGGAGTCAGGCCTCACAACAAAAACATGCGCGACTGTTGAGGTTGCACTTGTGCAGGCACGGCCGTAAATCTCCCCAAAACACCCCCAACACCTCCGCAATCACAAAAGCTTAACATAGGACCATGGTTCTGAAATTTTGTGGCCTTGATCTATCCCGTCAAAGCACTTCTTCCGTCACTCTCGCCGCAGTACTCCTGTGTCATGTGAAAAAAGCATGCTAGAATTCGGACGGGGCTACTGCTGTCGCGGGTCACAACGCACCTGGTTCATTAAAGACGCTCTTACGGGCCCTATATTTACGAGTGCTGGTATGATTGCCGACACCTGAAAGCTTAACTGACAATCATTCAGGGTTTTTCCTGACGTTGCTGCGACCCTGAAAAACAATACATGAAAATGTACGCCAGTTTTTCTGGTTTTTTTTGTCGCATTATAATTTTTCATGCTTTCTGGTGATACGAGTTTTGGATGATACGAATATTTTTGGTGGTCCCGTGAGATTCGTATCACCGAGGTTTCACTGTAGTTAAATCCACAGTCATGTAGCGACAAGGATGCGTGGCTTACACATAGATATGCGATAAGCTTCCAAAGCAACGTCGAGCGGCGCCACTGCTCTTATCGCAACTGGGAATATACACGGCGCGTCTCCTTTCGCCACAACTAGTACACTGTAGCCACAACACTGCCGGCCCGCTTCCGCGCACGCGCAGAGCTCTCGGATTGCATCTGTGGTGCGTCACTGTGTAACTATTGCTGACCAGCAGAGCTCCGGGCCGAATGAGGAGCGCATGCGCACACGTGTCCTCGGCGCTGCCGCTGCCAAATCCGGCGACAAATCACCTTTGCCGGCAGCGTCTATCCCCAGTAACGCATAGCTTGGCCGCGCGAGCGTCGCGGCCGAACTTGAGCTTGGGTTCCCTATATACGCTTCCGAAATTTATATCGTGGTTTAAACAGGATGCCGGAACAAAACAGTTGTCTTTTAGAACTGGGCTCGGCAACGGCACGAATGACAATGCGATGCTAAATGCGAAGAGGGAGTACTTTTCAAAGAACTTAAGTGTGTGCTCTCTGAGGCGCATGTTCACACATCGCCCAGTCTGGCCGACACAAGACAGGGTGTTTTATTAACGACTCTTGACGAGCATTGCACAAACTGCTTTTACATGTTTCTGGAGACATCTTTTGCCCTTTGATACTGTTCGAAAGGACAACTGTTTTGTTCCGGCATCTTGTTCAAAGCACGACAAGAATTTCGGAAACGTATCACATATCTAAGAATACAGATCTATGTGCAAGCCCCCCATCCTTGTCGCTGCATGACTGTGAATTTAACAATATTGATAAATCACAGACAAGTGTCTTGATTACACGTTTTGTATCCTACTCTTGTTGACATGATAATCTTATTGATAAGCGCATTTTGTGTATAAATGTGTTCTTCGAGCGCGTAATAAAATCACTTGAGAGTACTCGTGTTGTGTTGTTCTATCTCGTCCTTGTTCACGCAGTTCTTTGAGCAAATATGAATTACCAATCAGCCCACCTCCTTTTGCTGTTAAAGTGAAGCAACGATCAGAAATGTAGTCGCTATGCGTGAAAATGCCTGACTCTTTTTTGACCTGACCAGGAATAGAAACGATTAGCATAATGAACACCAACAGGCGTAATCCTTTCGACCGTGAGCTGAGGAAAAATAGGCGCTTCACCCCGTGTTTTGCGAGAAGTGTACGCTTCGCAAGACAGAAATTCTGCTCGTCGAACGTTGCTTGGAAAGTTTGCGAAACAAGTCACGAAGCGCACGTGGCGCTGTAGCTGTTCTTTCTTGAACTTCGCGCTTGCTTCAGCGGGATCATTCCGTACGGTGAAATGCCCGTGAAAGCGTGTGCGAAAACACACACACACACACACACACACACACACACACACACACACACACACACACACACACACACACACACACAAACGCGCGCGCGCGCACGCACGCACACACACACAAACAAACACACACGCACACACACACAAAAGTACCGACGAGTGAAGTTGCTCGCAAACTTTAACCTTAGTCGTTATTATTGTGTCGATAAGGTAATCGAAATGAGGTAATTAAAAATAGATCGTATTTTACAGTAGACAATTTAATGGGACAAAAACTCAACAAGAACATTAAATCAGTTTACACAGGTGGAATCACAACTCTGATCTTTATTTCTTTCGTGCAAGAATATTGATTTTAAATGGAGCTCAAAAAATTTTTCTTTTTTTTTCTTCGAATGTCGTGGCAAAATGGCAACGACGATACGTCAGTGTGATGTCACGGAGTTCAGAGCACTTTATTTTAGTTGGGAAGTTTCAATGCAATAAAAGAGATAGCCAATACTTCATACGTTGAGTCATTGGTTCACTTTGAAGGAAATCTGTTCGTTCTGTATCCGTAGGCGTGCGCAAGAGGGGGGCAGGGGGGGAGGCAATTCTGCCCCGTAACTGTACTTAGTCGGGCGTTTCATGTCGTTTTTTAATGCGCATGGTTATGGCCACCGATGTTTTTAAGGCGAAAGCCTTTAATGTCTCATACTCGCAGTGTCCGTCCGTGCCCTGGAATGGTGCTAGCTGTGGCATCTCCCCCTCACAGTCTTTCAGCACTCACGTGATGGCACAGCGGCGCGTAGCAACAGTTGCGCGTTGCTCCTTCCAACGCGCGTTGCGCAACGCTGCGTCGTCGTCCAGCGGCGGCGTCCGTCCGTCAACGCGGAACAGTTGCGCGTTGCTCCTTCCAACGCGCGTTGCGAACTGTCGCGCAACGCGGCGGCGGCGCCCGTCGGCGGCATCCGTCTTTGCCCCTTCACACTCTCTCGGCAATCACGGGATGGCATAGCGGCGCACGCTCTTTCGCCAGACGTCTCGTTGCAGCAGTCGAGTTAGTCGGATAGCTCCCAAGCGGCCCGGCGATAATGCCACGGCAAGCGATTCGGAGAAGCGCCCCAAGAATGTGGATTCCCCCGATACCATGGCATAGTCAGTCGAATGGCCACAGGCTTTCGCCGAACACACTTTGGAATTTACAAAGTGTCCTTGAATTTTTTTTTACAATAATGGCGACCAAGGACCAGTGATGCTGCATTCAAAGAACTGTTTACTTTCCACCTTTACTTCGGGGACCGATGGCAGGCCTTCGTGAAAAGCACGTCATCGCTTCATTTTCATGTTTGCATCCATTGTGGAGCTTGTTATCATTTTTCATTTCATTTCAGTACAGCTGTCACCTCGCTTATACCGACTCAGAACGAACCTTGCTGCTCTGTTCTGTATTTTCTCGATCAGATCAATTAAGGACTTTTGGCGCGGATCCCACACACAACACGCACATTCCAAAATCGGGCGGACAAACGAAATATATGCAGTACTTTTCAGGATAGAAGGTGAGGATCTCAGATTTCGTTGAATGAAATTTAGTGCTCTGGCGGCTTTTGCAACTACCGCATGCACATGCGCATTCCATGAACAGTCGCTCGTAAGGGTTACAACCCAAGTATTTATACATACATTGATGATCAATGACGTCACCATTCAAAAAGTAACGCGTTTCATCCTTTTTCTTTTTTTTAGTAAAAGACACATGCACACATTTTTTAACATTAAGTTGCATTTTCCATTTCTCACACCACTGCACAATTCGGGTAAGGTCAGCCTGCAATTCAATGCGATCCTGTTCATTTTTTATTTTTCTGTACACGACGGAGTCATCAGCGAATAGACGTACTCGAGAAGAAATGCCATCAGGAATATCATTAATGTAAACTAAAAACAGTAGCGGCCCTAAAACGGACCCCTGAGGGACACCCGATGTTACCACCACCGTAGAAGAAGTAGTACCATTGAGAATGACACATTGTCGACGTTGTGATAGATAACTGGCTATCCAATTCAATACTTTCTTATCAATATTTGCCCTTTCAAGCTTGCGAAGTAGCAAGGGATGACACACGGTGTCAAACGCCTTTCTGAAATCTAAGAAAACGCAGTCTGTTTGACCGTTATCATCAATCTCGGACACCAAATCATGGTAGAACTCAATGAGTTGTGTTGTGCAAGACAGGCCCCTCCGGAAACCATGTTGAACGTCAACTAATAATTTATGTTGAAGTAAGTGTTTCATTATGTCTTTATATAAAATGTGCTCTGGTTATTTGCAGGGAATCGATGTTAATGAAATAGGTCTATAATTGTTGGCCTCTTTTTTGGAACCACCCTTGTGAATGGGAACCACAAAGGCCATTTTCCAGTCCTCAGGCAGAATTCCAGTAGAGAGAGATTTTTTGTATATTAGGTAAAGATAAGATGCTATCGGCCAGGCACAACGCTTCAACACGCGTGGGGAAATACCATCTGGACCAGAGGCCTTGGTTTCGTCTATATTTTTTAAAAGGGATTCGATACCACCCACACAGAGTTCAACCGGTGGCATTAATGGCTGAGTTCCCAGAGGTGGCTCCGCCAGCGTGGATAATTTCTCAAAATTTGTTTGAGGTAAAAATACGGAATGAAAGAAGTCATTAAGACAAGAAGCTTTATCTAGATCGCTGGACAAGATCTGGTCATCGTGGACAATTTCGTTTACTCCGGTTGAATCAGCTCCACAGTTTCTTACGTATCTCCAAAAAAGCTTTGGGTTCGTTTTTATGCTTTCGTTTAGTCGATTGAAGTATTGATCCTTTGCGCTACAAACTTTAGATTTATATTCATTAGTTATTTCGACTAGCCTGTTGTACTGATAACTACTATGAGTTCTTTTAAATGCTTTGTATACTCGTCGTCTTTTCCTTATTAATCTAACAATCGCTGGTGTCACCCACGGCTTCTTGCACTTTTTGAGTTTAACCGCGTTTGTACTTGGCACATACATTTCTGTTCTATAACTTTCGCTTTAAATAGTGACCACAATTGTGAAACATCGGCGTTCTCGCAATGACAATCGAAAACAGGCAAATGAGCAAATAGTTCCTGGGAAATGGCAGAGTAATCACCCTTATCATAAAAATATACCTTCCTCGATTGGCGAGGCTTGGGTCTCTTGATCTCATGTTTAATAGTTGCTACAACAGCGAGATGGTCACTGATACCGGGGATACATGTGACAGAGTCTATAATATTTGGCGAATTACAAAAAAGCAAATCTAAAATCTTATTATTTCTTGTGGCCACTGTAACGTATTGAGTAAGACCGAACGTATCAACGATGTTTTTCATGCTGATGTTTTCACGACAACCAGTCAAGGCTATACATGTTCCATTAGACCACGTCAAATCCGGTAGGTTGAAATCACCGGCAAGAATAAACTGTTCTGATGTTTTGGAAATTATGTCGTACAGTTGCTGCAACATATCGGTCATATGAGTCATCTAAGGTCATATGAGTCATCTATCGGACATATGAGTCATCTAAGGCTTTCAGCTTAGTAAATAGAGATAAACGAAGCGCGCAAGGCTGTTACGATGAGAACACGCGTAAATAAAAACAGCAGCCTGTCATCGAGGTGCTGGTAGCAAGCTGACAAAGCTCAAGTTATGCAAGCTTTGATGCGTCACAGCAGCTGCGAGGCATTCTTTAAATTTTCGAACGCACATGCATTCCTGTACCTCATCCCTACATTAAAGGTACGGTAAAGTGAAGCATTAAATCAGTTAAGATGAATTATTATTGCACGACTCTATTAATAGTTTCGCCCCCAGAGGTTGAATGTTATGGGATAGAATGAGGTCGAGTTTTCATTTTCTAATTTCGCGCGGAAACGTCAGCACGAGGACACGGATGTCAGTTTGACGTCACGGACTCAAAAGTCTTTCTTCATGTGTTGACCGCATTGGCTGAACAAAATTTTTCTGAAACTTCTTATGTTATTTGTCTGGATTCCTCAGAACACAACGCAATTCACGGTGCCGATAAACTTTTATGCAGGCGCTAACGCTGCCAAAATCTACGACGTTTCAGATCCACAGCGCGACGTACAACAAAACGAAGACTAAATAGTGACAGTAAAGGCAGCTTCACTTCTTAGTCTTCCTTTTGTCGGTCGTCGCGCTGTGGATCGAAGATGCAATGCCACCAACACACACCCGTTCATTCCCTCTCGACGTTACGGGTAATTGGTGCGGGAACTCAAGGGCGCGTCGCCAAGCTTTCTTCTTTGCTTTTCTTTCTGTCTTTATTATTATTATTATTATTATTATTATTATTATTATTATTATTATTATTATTATTATTATTATTATTATTATTATTTTGTGGTGCGTTTTCTCGCGTACCAGGCGTCTTTTCGCAGGCAAGACTGGTATTGGGGAGGGGTAACTTACTAATAGGAGAGGAATCGTTATTTCCTTAGCGCCCCCTTTCACATTCCTCGGCGGGAATCGAACTGCAAACCTCGTGACCGAACGCTCGTGTTTCAAGCACCAGTCACCACCGTGTCTCGCCTCCAAGCCAGCCGGTCGTGCGTGCTGCTGCGGCGGCGGGGGGTGCAGCGAAATAGGAGGCGGGTTCTGCGCAGCAGCAGCGATGAGATTGACGACGACGACGGACGGGGTAGGGCCGAGTAGAACAATAACGGCACGGGGCTGCAGGGCAAACGAACTCTCTCCTCCCCCGTTTCATCGGCGTAGTGGAGAGAAGTTTTGGGTGGCCTAAATTAATCCGGCCCGGCGCACCTGTCCTCGTGGCTCGTACCCCGGAATGGTGCAAAATCTTCGCATATCCCTCGAACCTCCCCGCCCCACTTGCCATCCCAATCCAATCGGCTCTCTCTGCGGTGCGCCGCCTGCCGCGTTCAGCGGAGGAAGTTGAACGACCGCCGAAGGAGGCGGACGTCTCCTTCTTTGGCGCTGCAGATGTGATTTACGCGCGCCGACTGCGCTGCCATTTTGACCGGGGCCGATTGCCAGCAGCTACCGGGCGTCGCGCGCTCGCGGAGGCCCGAATCGGCGGGTCGTTAGTGCGGGTTCGGCCAGAAAGAAGCCTATCCGGGTAAGTTGTGGCGGGGCGGTGAGGCGGAAGCTTGTTTGTTGACGGGGGGGTCAGGACCCTTTGCCCAGTATCTGCTCTTCCGGAAGCCCCACTTATCAGCCTCAAGGCCGCGGAAACGTGCCTGCAAGCCTCGCCACTCGCCGGGACGGCCGAGAAGCAGCTCAGTGCCACGACGCTGGCCGAAAGGAAAAGTAATGATAAGTCGTCCCACTGACGTACGCGCTCGGAGTATGTATGTCCATTGACTGTCTGAAACCTTGAACTTAAGGCTGCTCTATATAGACGCACGTAGTAGCAGCAGAACAAATCGAATGCATTGCTTTATTTCTTTAACGTTTCGTCAGGTAAATGTTCAACAAGAAGAAAACGAACGCAGTTTTAGCTTAGGCAACTCGATTTAGTGGACTTGCATTTTGCCATTCGCACCGCATGTACACGAAGCGCTTTTCTTTGAATCTCAAATGATTATACGTCCTTATAAACAGAAGCTACAGCTTCATTAATTTAAAGGCGACCTTCTCCCTCTCCCGCGACTAATTAAATTCCCCTCGAAGTTATCGTTAGCAGCATTCCACGTCAGGCGGAGTGAGTTTCCGCATATCAGCGGGTACACCAAACCGCCTCACTCACGATTAAAAAGGGCGCCTGGGAGTTAGCTATATCATCAGTCATTGCCTACGTTCGTCCTCCACGGTTTCGCAATGAGCGCAGGAACACTAATTATCCACAGTGGCCGCAGTACGTGAAATGATCCATCATAAAGAACAAGAAACGTCTCGGGCTCCCTGAGGGAACAGTGAATATTGAAGAGAGAGAACATACGATCTTATTTTATTTCGGAAACGACAGTGTATATATACCCGCGCACAACTGGTCCCGCCGCTTTCGCTTTCCTCTCGCTACTCTACAAAAAAAGAAGCCTTTGGTTGATTTGTTCGGCGTGATTGTAGCTTTCCTTAATAAACCCGGCAAATAGACTGATTTCACCGCGTGCAGAGCACATGCCCAGCAGGTTTCACATTTGCAGACGTTGCCTTCTTCTGCGACGTTAAGTCCTCTCGATGGCGTAGGATTCTTTCTTCCGACAGAGGTCCGTCGTCCCGTCTTCCGACTTTTCTCTGTGTGTGCAACATGAAGTACAGCCAAGTTTCAGTCTGGTTTCAAAGTGATTGCCTCTACGTAAAGTACTGTCACACAGACCCTGCCGCACTGGTCACAGGCTGCGGTGTCGACCATTCCTATGCGGAGTGCATAAGTAAATGAGACGCCCAATCATAACCTACAGAAAGTGGTACTGCGCTTTCTGCATTCCAACGGTCTATGTGAACTACTGATTGGAACGCTCTTCCTGCGCGTATTTGTTTTTCCTTTTTGTTTTAGCTCTGTTTTTTTACAGCCCCTACTTTCCCAACCCTGAGCAGGGTAGCAAACCGATTACCAGGTTAACATCCCTGACTTTCCTCTTCGGACGTCACCGTGATGACAGCGGATCTCGCCGCTTTCTTTCTGCCCTTGAGCTGAAAACAACGTAGAAGGTAATGTGCGCGGTGGATTTTTACATATAACTTAAGAGAAAATATGGAGGTGCGAGCCATCAGCGTGCACTCCAGTCCTTTCACATCACCCGCCTCTTGATATCCAGGGCCAAAATAGCTGTACAATAAACAATAGCTGCCCAGAATAGTTGTCCTATATACACAGACGCCTAAGGGCACATTTTGAAATGACCCAGCTGTTCGTTCACGTTGATAACCCCGAATTCTCGTTGAGGAACAGAAACGAAGGCGCGTCTTTAATGTAGCCGAGCTCTTCTTTCGTGTTGTTCCCCCACTGCCCATATTCCCAACCCTGAATGTTCAATTAAATATGACTTAACGTGCCGTTGCAAATAGCGTATCTAGAATTCGTAAGTTTGTAAAAACTGAACGCTGGTCATCCAAGTTTTTCTATAATGCGATATGCCCACTGTTTGTACTGGGCGACGAATGAGGCTCTCGTCTTGACCGCGCAAGGGTGCGTGCCCTTTTGCTTCGGTGCCTTCACGTCGGCGGTGAAAGTTCGGCTGCCGCGAAAACGCGGGAAAGAGCCAAAGAAAGCTGTCCGCTAGGGATGGTCGATTAAAATGTTTAATCGATTAATCGTTAATCGTTAATCGACTCAGCATTTAATCGATTAATTGGTTTCGGTGGAATGTTTTAATCGATTAATCGATTAATCGACATTTTTATGGGTGCTTTAAAACCGATATCTATTTGTTTGAGAGGCATCATTCGTGTTTGATATGGACCCAAATCTTTTTAGCAGACGCGCTGACGATCGAAAATTCCCACTTTCGAAAGTGTCGACAACGGGCCCCTTGTGTCCAGTGTGCGAAAATTCCCACTTTCGCACACTGGACACAAAGGGCCCGTCGTCGTTGGTTGATGTCGCGGATTCAAACAGCTGTGGCCATCATCCCTGGACTATTTGGCAGCAGGTCGTATTTTCTCGAAGCCGTCCTACTCGAGCTCATCGATCCCGGAGACGCGTTCAGGGACCACACTGGTTGGAAAGTCGCAGCTAAAACATGCAGTGCGGCGGTGGGTGAGGGAATCCCGAGAAAGGTAAAAGAGAGACGAGAAGGAAGAAGAATTGAATAAGATGCTCGCTCTCGTAAGCACGGCGTCTTTTCTCGGTTTGTCGGTTAGATATTGTGGAAGCCCTACATAATACTATGATTGCGGACTGAAGCGATCTTTTCCTTGAGATCACCCATGCAGAGATTACAAAGGAACATACTGGCCTCAAACAGACCATCGGTACAGGCAAGTGCGGTAAATAGAGTGACATGAGTTTTTGCCTCCCGGCTAGAATGAACAGCAGCTGCGCGAGTATACTCCACAGGTTTCATCCGATCGTTGCCTTAACACGGCGCCACTCACACCTTTCCAATCGTGCGTACAGCCTGAACAGTGAGCGCTACCTAGTGTATCAGACATTACAACATAAATTTCCCGACTGTCCTTCTTTCTTGTCACAGAAGAAGACGGGGGCCTCTACCCGAAAGCTGCACAGTGATTCTTATAAGGTTGGAAGAGAAAAGTGCAAGGCTGTAACTGTCTCTACGAGTGAGGACACCTCAACGGCCCTGCACGGGCTGGGGGGGTGGGGGAGGAAGGAGAGAGGTAGAAGGGAGAAGGGAGGAAAAAAAAAAAAAAAGAGCACTGTGATCCCGCGAGCCGCCGGCAGCAGAGACCGCGAGGCGGGCCGCCGCAGAGAGGAGCTGCATTTCTCTCTAAATATGCGACCATACAGCATTACTAAGTGCTACAAGGTCACTTCTTCAATAGTAATGCACTGGATGCTAGACGTTCGGTAAACCGACGCGTAAAGTTGCGGATTACATTAAGGGTCTATAAGACCCTTTTCACAGTTCGCGAGTGCGCATTCCTGCGGTATACATTTTCTCTCAACTAATGGCAGCAACTTTCGTGCTTCAAGTGGAGACGAGGTCGTAGTTGCACGTGCTGGCGTTTGTCTATTATGCGTGTTCGTGTCAAGAGAACCGAGTCTACATTTTCCGCGTCCCAGCGCAAGCAAACCACGCTTGAACACTCTCTTTGATGAAGTCACTAGCTGCCATTAATTGGGCTAACTGCATCGCAGGAAAGCTAGCTGAACAATTATGAAAATGGTATATACCCTATAAGACGGACAGTTGGGCTAGTTGATACAGCATAATAAAAGATGGTTACTAGCGTCCTTGTCCTCTGTACGCTACCAAACGTGTCTTATTATGTATATGCGCATTACCTAATCCTCTCCCCATCACTGTACTTCATCACTCTTTTTCCCCCGTTGTGTTTTCCCCGGTGCAGAGTAGAAGGCAGGAGCGTGCTAGCTCAGGCCACCCTCTCTGCCTTTTAATATATTTTCTCTCTCTCTTTCATTGGTAAACAATATTTTATTTACTAAAGAGTATAACAGAACGGCACTAAGAACCAGTCAGGAAATAAGCGCATATTAGAATGCCGCACTTACACAAAAAACGAGTAAAATCTGAGGGTTGAATAAAATATAAAGAAAGTTGCGACTGACACTACAGGCGACGAAAACTACTCGTTTATCAAATGTAAGGAGAGATGCGTTCATGCGGCAACACGATGGAACAGCGCAGCAAAAAATAAACACGAACAAAATGAGCAACAAGACGATGCGTGGGCACGTGTGAAATTTACAGAAAAGAATAAACTTCTTTGTTGAAACTTGGCGAATCGCTGTGCTGCTAACTTTCTCAACAGTACCCTTTTGTTTTGTTTGATGGGGTTGCTGCTCCAAACCACATGCATTTTTCTACTGAGCGAAGAATTGTCAGTTGCCCCAGATGCTCGAGCGACAACCTACACCTCCTTTTGGCCGCCACACATCCAGCATGCGAAAAAAGGCGCTCGAATGCTACTGACGTTGCAGGTATTCGCAACTACTCCATTGCAACGTCAAACACATGATCTAGGCCAGTTCGCATGCTGTGCCAAGTCTCAAGCGGACTCGGATTGGTGCGGCGATCGACTGCAGGGTTACTATAGTATGTCTTGAACTGAGAAGGCAATTGGTTCATCCGATCGCCCTCCACTGCAACGCAATTGCGTAAAAGTACGCGTGGTGCGCGATCGACGGCGACTAGCTTAAGAGAGAGGAGGTGAAGGCAGTAGCAGCAGTAGACTGTGAGCCTGAGAGAAGCGGGCAAGTTCATTTCTGCCTCGATGGGGTGGAGCCGCCTCCTGCCCGGGCTTGAGGCATTGGGGCATGCTTGGAGTTGGACGCCGCACGCGACGGAGATCAGGGCGAGTTCATATCTTTCGCTATAGGGTATGGCCGCTGCCAGCTCCGGGCTCGTTCTGCTAGCGCAGAAATATGCGCTGTAGTGAAAGCAGTGAAAGAGAGGCGATGTGCACGACATCTGCGTCTCAGGATAGCGCCGATAGCGGGCCTCGCAGTCATGCGCTCCGACCAAGGGGCGAGGTTGGAGGGCGGGATTGGGGGGGGGGGGGGGTATTCGATTAATCGAATAGTTTTAATCGATTAATTCGATTAATCGAGCGGCCGAAATCGATGATGATTAATCGATTAATTGTGGACCTTTAATCGATTAATCGATTAATCGTTCATCGAGTTTACCATCCCTACTGTCCGCTTCAATATAAAAGCATATCATTCGAGTTAGCTCTCTCTGGATCATGACGAGGCAGTAGAGATTATTTGGAATATTAGGCGCGAAGTGGACACGGACGGATAGGGAGACACACACACAGGGCGCCACTGCCAACAATGTTTATTCCAAAAAAAAACCAGGTGCTATTTATACAGACAGTGTTGTCATGTTGCATTGCTGCGCAGTCACATTCAGATACCGCAACTCTTTCTGTGATAAAGATATGAAGGCCACACTCACGCATCGAACACCGGCTTCAATGATATGCTTAGCCTCAATTATTAACCTATTCCACTTGTCTCGACTTTTGGCGATCACGGAGCATGCGTGAAAATCCGGTACACACTTGCAATCTCTGCAATGTATCGCCAGGTGACCCTCTCTGCCATTCCTAACATTGTTGCAGTGCTGTCTGAGCCTGTCGTTTAAGCACTGCTCTGTTTGGCCTATGTACTTCTTGCCACAAGACAGGGGTATATCGTAGACCACGCCAACCTGATTCGACATATTTGCTTTCGTGATTTACGGTACAGGCAGGTGCTTTTCGGAGGCAAGGATTAGTCATTCTGCAAAGTTTTGACAACTTAAAGGATTGATAAGCGAGCAGATGTAAAGGTGATTTTCTCTGCACCTTTAAAGTTGTCAAAACTTTGCAGAATGACTAATCCTTGCCTCCGAAAAGCACCTGCCTGTACCGTAAATCACGAAAGCAAATATATGTCGAATGCCAGGTTGGCGTGGTCTACGATATACCCCTGTCTTGTGGCAAGAAGTACGTAGGCCAAACAGAGCAGTGCTTAAACGACAGGCTCAGACAGCACTGCAACAATGTTAGGAATGGCAGAGAGGGTCACCTGGCGATACATTGCAGAGATTGCAAGTGTGTACCGGATTTTCGCGCATGCTCCGTGATCGCCAAAAGTCGAGACAAGTGGAATAGGTTAATAATTGAGGCTAAGCATATCATTGAAGCCGGTGTTCGATGCGTGAGTGTGGCCTCCGTATCTTTATCACAGAAAGAGTTGCGGTATCTGAATGTGACTGCGCAGCAATGAAACGTGACAACACTGTCTGTATAAATAGCACCTGGTTTTTTCTTGGAATAAACATTGTTGGCAGTGGCGCGCTGTGTGTGTGTGTGTCCCTATCCGTCCGTGTCCACTTCGCTCCTAATATTCCGAATCATGCAATACCAACACGCCCAGTTGATCACCCTCACATAGAGATTATTACAGCAGCGAAATGAATCAAAGAAAATGATCTGACATCCTGGCATTGTTTTTACCTTATCCATACTGAAGTGCGAGAGAGAGAGAGAGAGAGATAAACAGACTAACTTGAGCTTTAAAAAATAAGTAAAGAGGGCTATTGGCACTTGAAGGGTATCGCATCGGCTATACGTGGTGCCAGTGCGCTGCAATAATTCTGTTTTTATCTTGTTTGTTCCTGACCTTATCGCTTGCTTGGAATGCCTCTTTCTTTTGCTGTCTATTACACTGCAATGTGCTCAAGATAAACTCTGACCATTTACGATACCCTTTTACTGTTCTTTCAACGGTATCCGCAGTGCCACAATGCGGGTTGTCTAATCTTGATCACAATCTCCAACTCGCACTCTATGTTACCAGGCCGACCAGAAATCTAAGTGGATCGCGCCTACACATGGACATGCTTCCATCGGGGACTGGTCGACAGGTTTGAGGCAGAGAGATTACAGCCAACAAAGTGGACGTCTTTCGAGCGCGGCAAGTGAATTAACGGGACAGTCGAGAGCCAGAAGTACATGACGCGTCACCTTATTTGTTTAATAATGCTACCTCACGTCGATCTTTTTATTCACTCTAGAGAAGTGAGAAAACAGCTATTCAAACCTCACGCGGAGTACTACGGGTACCTAGAAGGGGTATGTGTATGTATAAAATGCCTCATGTACTCTCTGTCAAGCCTAAGAACCACGACAGTCGGAGAGGCACAAATGCTGTTACTACTACTACTACTACTACTACTACTACTACTACTACTACTACTACTACTACTACTACTACCACCACCACCACCACCACCACCACCACCACCACCACCACCACCACCACCACTATGCCATTCCACTCTTTCCTTTCACTCGTGGCAGCTCTTAAATCTTCGGATTGGGAAATTAAACCCGTGTCGTCGGAGATGCCTAGGCTGAACTAACAGATAGCGCCACAAAACATGGACGCAAGGAGAAACGAAGGGGACGAAAAGAGCGCTTTCAACAATCATTGTTGAAAGCTAGCGCTTGTCTCGTCCTCCTCGTTTCTTCTTGTGTCCATGTCTTGTGGCGATATCCAGATAACAATTCAACTATGACTGACCAACAAGCCCCTTTTGCCACCCTCGTTGAACTAACAGACAAGGACGGGGGAGGGGGGGGGGTGGCTACGAGCGCTTCCCGACGAATCGGGGATTGAGGTCGCGCGGCTGTTCATTATTGCTCAATCGTAAACGGTCGAACCAATTTCGCGAATGCACTCGCGTTTCCGGTTTCGCGGGGCCCGTCGCCGATCCCCGCGCTTGCACGTAGTGTTGGCGGAGAGCGCGTGGGCGTTCAGTTCACCGAACTCCTCAAGTACGCGAGTGAGAGATAACGGAGTGAGGGCGAGGACGCCTCCTCTTTTTTTCTTTTTATTCTTTCGACGCCCCAGTAATAATAATAATAAAAAAAAGGACTGTTGTTCCCTGTGTCCCTCCTCCTGTGTATATAGCCTTTGTTGCGCCTTATCTACGGGCCGCGCAGTGGACCAATCGGGACGCTGCGCTGTACCAGTCTGTGCTTGGCCGCGTAGATCAATCGTCACTCGTCGTCGCTGCACTGTTTCGGCAACTGGGTCACTGCGGTCTCTTCACGCTGCGTTTCGAATCGTGCGTCGCGCGACTTCCCTCGTTTACATGTACCGCTCCCGTTGCGAGCGGTGCACTACTTCGTGACATTTCCCATGCATTATGTCCATATCATATACGGTTACATAGGTTTATATGGGAACATACGGTTTTTCATACGGGATGCCGTACGGGATGCCGCATGATAACATAGGATTATCGGTACAAGACACTTGAATGACATGCGGGTTTTTTTAGTGACTATAAGGAGTGTGTAAGAGCAGGCGTTAAGCATTGCACTCCATAGACGACGCGGTTTCCAGGCAGCTGTTAATAAAATTCAGTAGCAGTTCTTCCTCTTCTGTATGAATAAGTCTATTTTTTTTGTTAATCCAGGTCTTCGGTTACAGTAAAGCGTCGAAATTTGGTGCTTATCGCCGAGCAAACGGTCCATGTCTTTTGTCCGAACGCACATTCTGTCATCCTAACATTTGCAGCCATCTTCGCGCTTGATCTTGAATGCCGCTTGTGCAGTCCCCTGGTGTACTATCGGTAACACTGCCGCTGCGACAGAACCTTATTGGTGTGCACTGTCGAAGTTGTCGGATCATAAATGGATTTTGGGCCCGAGGCACGGAGAAGGTTCGTCACACTCTTGCGTGTGCCGCGATTTTCTCGTGTTTCGTTTCGCCCGCACTGAAGGTGCAGAATCGTTGAGGCGGTTTTGGCAAACGACTTCGAGTCTGGGGTTGCAATCTGCAAGAGTCCGAAAATGCGTTGCGATTACGGAGCAAAGATTTGGCAGAGGTACACAGAGGGCGAGACAATGAATTTAGTAGCGCTGATAAGATACCCAGTGCGGGCACAAAAGTTTGTGACCCACTCACGTGTGCTCGAGGACGCACTGAGAATAACAAAAGCCAACCCGAGCCCAGTTTGGATACTCGAGTTGTTTGCACCGCTGCTATTGCACCGGCTGGCTCAAAGCCACACGCGGAAACATGGCCGCGTTGAGAAAGCGTGACACAAGGGAAGCGGCGATCGAAGTACCCAGAATGGGACTGTCATCAAGGTCGTTTATATTTCGAGTGACCGTCAGATATCATGCCTCGAGTGAGCTCGACACGATGACCGAGGTTTCCGCCACACGAGGCCCCCACTGCGAAACACAACACCGCTCGAGCCAGTTGCGTAATCGGCGTTCTGAGCCGTGCATCATCTCGGCTTTCTTTTTCGATAAGGCATCGCGCGCGGAGTGGCGTCCGTGCCCTGTGTTTTCGCTCGTTTATCGCCTCCTCCCGCGTGCTTTTTGTTTCGCGATAACGTCTACACGCACGCGCTATGGCGCGCGTCTTGTGGGAGCTTTCGTTGCTCGTATTTGCGCTCCTTTGCGCCCCTTATCGGCTCGCATAGGTGCCGGCGATAGCGCTCTATTTATTTGGTGCCCCCCCCCCCCCCCCCCCCCCCGAGGAGCTTTGCCGTGGAGTGGCCGCGACGGCGACGTATACGCTGCGGCAATCACGCGGTGTCCGATGCGCGTTTGCACGCTCGCTTGGAACGCGCATCGAGGTGAGGCCGCCTGATATGGCCGGCGCCACACTGGTGGGTCTCGGCGGCGTCCCGAGTCGTTTTTTATAACTCGAGTGGTTGACGGGCCTGGAGGCGCCGGGGAGCGGCAGGAAACACCGTATCAAGAGCCGAGTCCCACATTTGCATGAGACTGTTGTTTTCTATATCTTCAGCTTCTCGGCTAAGGTGAGATACGAGGGACGAGTGGCGCTTATTATGGACCAACCGGGGGCATTCTTTCTCACCAGCCTCGCTCGAAATCCTCCATCGTGGTTTCTTGGGCTTGGCGCGGTGTTTTCTTTCCGATATACGTCAATTCGACGCATCGTGAGTCTCGACAAGGTCAGATTTTCACCTGACCTCGTCTAAAACACGTCCACTCTCGCGGAAGCTATCGAACCCGCCACCTCTAACTAACGCTTAACACGCACTCGACTATGCTGGCGGCGGGTCTTCCTTTCTTTCCAGGAAGACTTAAAGGGACACTAAAGAGCAAAACGAATTTTCTCGCATTAGTAAGGTAGTCTTCCACGATACCAAAAACACCACGCTTGCTGCGAGAAGACGCTTAATAAGCGAGAAAACGCGCAAAAAGAAAATACAGGTGGCAACGCCACCTTGGAATTCCCGCACCATTTGCCGTGACGTCACATATTTTTGGCGGCGCCTTCTTGGGCCTACGTAGTTCCTAATCGGTTAAATCGAAGTACATTGTCCTCTGAGGGGTCCAGAGACTTGACACAACGAGTTTGTGGAAATTTCGTCGAGCCAGTGGCGCCAAAATACGTTAAATGCTCTTTGAAATCTTTTACGTCACGAATTACAAAGTTCGGCGCGAAACTTAAAAATGAAACATTGAACTTGGTTTTCTCCTCTAATAATAAACATATGGTGGTGAAATAAACTACACAAGAGTTCTCCGAGCTCACTTTATCAATCTAAACCAATTCACTGTTTCTCTCTATAGTGTCCCTTTAACTGAAGATGAAGTTGGTAAGATATATACACAAGCGTGAATAACATAAATTATCAGTCTCAGCATAGGCAGGTGTTTCATAATTCATATACAAAAAGAAAAGCGAAATAAAAGCTAAATACCGGCGGCAACGCCATCTTGAAGTTTTCGCACTAGTTCCCTATGACGTAACGAATTTTTAAGCTGTATACTTAAGCATATCGATCGTTTCTTGATAAAGAAGCATTGTGCTGCATATAAACTGAACAAAGAAGTGACATGACAAGAACTTTATTGGAGTCCTGAGGAACTGATATTTAGGGGAGGTTTGGGCGCCAATTTCAGGAAAGTGAAGACAACAGGTAGACAACAGCAATCATACAAATTTGAAAGGAAACATGCAGCGGCAGATCATTTATATATAATAAGTATGCGAGTACGACCTAATACTGAACCTTGGGGAGCGCCATATGTGACGGAAAGTAGGTCTGAAACAGTGATGTCAATATACTAACGTAATTTGAGCTGTTGCTAATAAGTTCCTTTATACATCGTCATGGGCGTGCGTACTGGGAAGGGGGGGGGGGGGGCGAAGTCTGCCCGATACTTTCAGTCAGTGGAAATTGTCCCGTCATTGTCCAAGGAGCAGGGTTACGTCCACACAGGTTTCTGGCGATAATGGTGCCCGAGACTACTGATGATGTATTCCAAGGACCGGTTACTTCGCATCTTTACTCTCGGAAAGCCAGCGGCCAAAGATAGGTCATTGTGAAAAGCACGTCATCGCTTCATTTTCATTCTTTTTTCATCCATTGTGAAGCATGTTGTCGTAAAGACAACATGCTTCTTTAGGGGGGAGGGGGGAGAGACTGCGGTCAAACTTTGCACCCCCCCCCCCCCCCCCAATGAAGAAAGAACCCTGCGCACGCCTATGTACATCGTCGAGACATTACGGCGCAAATTAAACTGAGAGAGTTTCAACACAAGTGTTCATTAGCTACTTTGTAAAATTCATTTGCGAAGTCGAGGAAGATTATATCTGTCTGAGTGCTTGTATCAAGGTTTGAAGGTAGGTCATGAAGGAAGATGTTTGAGTGATAGACTTTTGCGGAAGCCGTGCTCTGATTGATGGAAAAGGTCACAGCTATCAAGAAAAGTAGTTACGTGCGACTGTATGTAACACGTTTCACAACATGGAAATGAGATTATAGTTCAAGTGTGAATTACGCTTATTTGATTTGCTGACGGGAACGTCCTTGCTCAGTTGTCACACGTCCGGAAGAGCGCATGCAAAAAAAAATATCGTGAAAACAGCAAGGCAAAGTAAATCGCGGAAGTACGCTTTGTTTTTTGAGAGCTTCAAAGTGATTTCCTCGATACCGGCTGACGACGGTAACTTCAGGCTACATATTAATTAGCGCGGACATTCCATCCGGTGAGAAAACAACAACAACAAAAACCTCAGTGATTAAAGGCATGGCGTGAGCAGGGAAAGTGGAATTATGCAGGTGTGGTTCGGTGGTGAAAATTAACTAAAATCAGAGTTTCAACTCAGAGTTTCACCATCCTTCGACATTCTGATTGTATGGAATGACTGGGGGTTGATTACTTGCCGGAATATTTTTGTGTTATTAGTGAGCAAGAGAGGTATATCTCGCACGCTAACGAAATCAGCCCGGCTCGTACGAAGTAGAGATAGTGGTTTGAGGTTATGGAGTGCTCCAATTTCTGCAACTCAAAAGGTAGCACAGTGCAGCGTCGGGGGAGGGGGAAGGGGTAGTGCGCGGAGGAGTTAAAGAAGAGAACAGAAAGGAGAGGAGACAGCGCCGCAAAGTTCACGACGACGGCAGACAAGAACGACACAGGCGTGCGCTTCGTCTGTGTCGTTCTCGTCTGCCGTCGTTGTGAACTTCGCAGCACTGCCTATTTCATCCATCCATGATGTTCCAACTAGCGCAAACACAAGCTCTTCAGAAAGGAGAGGCCACCTTCTCGAGATATGAGTATCCATACATTACCGAGCGCCAGGCCGGGAAGCCTCGCTCCACTTGAGAAAACCTGGTGGGGGCCTGGCTTCACTGGGAGTCGAACCCAGGGCCTCTTCGAGTGGAGAGAGTATATATATATATATATATATATATATATATATATATATATATATATATATATATATATATATATATATATATATATATATATATATATAATGAAATCTGTGTGCCAATGCATTCGTTCGATTCTATATCGTCTTGGAGCTGCAGTGACGTTTGTTAGGCTCGAAGCGATGGTAATGGTGGTTATGTTCAAATTTCGAATAAGCGTGATTTTCTCGCTATCAACTTGGGATAACTCAGTGTTTTTTTCCTCGATAGAAATAAGTGAGCTGACTAGAAATTATATTACAGACGCACGTTTTGCGTGACGTCTTCACCTTGCTACGAGGAGACAAATATTGCCCATTTGTTTTCGTTGGTTGACCCAACGATCCAAGCTAACGGAAGCCAGGGAGGACATTATTTGCAGTTCTTAGTCGCTGTTCTTAGTCGAGGCTTTCATGTCCGGGGTCCTGGCAATGCTGATCATAAACGGGTATGTGCCACAGAAATTGGGGAAGTCCCACTACTCACCACTGGTTCACTAAAAATGAAGAATGCAACAGTTGAAGCTTCTTAGTAAACCTGTGTATAAGAGTGGTAAGGTCAAGATGCAATAAAACTATACTACCACCATAAAGCTTAACAAAGGGTGTTTAACAAAGAGCAGTGATACAACATATCTGAAAGGCTTGCATAACATAGAAATGTGTTTGCCTGACGAAGAGAACGCCACCAGCTTCGCTCTTTTATCAGTGTCCGCGAAGCGGAGCTGGTTGAATTTTTTTTAACTGGAGTGTCGTAATTATGACATAACCGGAGAGGAATTAAAGTGGAGCAAAAAACAACTCCGCCGTCGGGCCCGAAATGGGCAACCTTCGATTCCCCTTGCTTCGTTCCAATGCTCCAGTGTGGCAAGTCAGTTTTCCTCGGTCGAGGAAAGACAAGAGCGATTGCTTCGCTCTAGGTTTTCTGTAAAACAAGTAAGACTCGCAGTTGATGAAGGCTTTTCTGACGTCGGCGCTCATCCACTGTTACGGCTGGTTTTCGTGGCCTGCAGTCGTCTGGGTCGACAGCGCACGTGCATTAACCGTTCGCGCACACAGTGATATCACTGTGCAAAGAGAGCCGCGCGGGGTCGACGACTGTTTTGGATCGTTTCTTAGTCGGCCGCAAGTAGGCTGAGTTGTAGGCTGAGATAGAGGACGGAGAGAAGTCGGCACAGCCGCAGTTAGCAGCCGCACGTTTTCTCGATAAATAAAGAATCGCGTAGAATGCGGCGCCTTGTTCGTGCTGCTCGACAAGCGAAACGTCCTGCTGCCTCCCGCCTCTTATCCTGCCGAACGCCTCTGAGCAGTTTGCGCATGTGCGAGAATGAGATGCGACGTGTACCACCATGGTTAGCCCCGACCAGACGGGTCATCGCGCGCAGACGAACCGTGACCAGGCGGGGCAAGCGTTCCTACAATGAAACTAAACGTGTGTTCCGGAGAGACAGGGCGTGCTTTTCTTTCGGACGAGGTATACCCACGCGAATAAGCTATCGCCTTGACAGGCGAGGCCTGTGTGCGGTGAAAAGTCCGTCTTGCAGAGGATGGCTCGCAAAATGCAATGCCATACGCAACACTGTTCCTACTTGTGAAGCGCCCTCACACAGAGCACTGTGGCGCTCAGATGCCGCGGTGAAATGGCGTTGCGTCGACAATAAAAACGTTTAGAGGTTAACCTATGTTTGGTTGGCAGTGTAGTCCAGATGCGGGAAGGGGGGTTGCATGACAAAGGGTCAACACAAACGTACAGTCCAACGCGCGGACTCAAGGCGATTTAGAGGGCCTGGCTAGCTGGCTAGTGGCTTGTGTCCTGCAAGCGCATCACCGTCGTCACTGCAGCGTGCTCGGTTGTTCAGGACGGTCTGGCGGCTGACGGCACGCGTTGGAATGTAGGTAGTCATTGGAGTAGCGAATCCATTCGGCAACTGGTTGAATAAAAGTATACCTCATTTGGTAGCGTAGCAGAGGCCAGTGGAATTCTCGTTAATCACAATATGTATACTATCACCCAACGTCAGGAATATAGCGTGCCAAGTCACCGTGCCAAGGTTCTCGTTGACGTCGGTACCTTTTTTTTTTCTTTTTCGCCCAGTGAGGATAATGCATGTCGGCAGGCCCGTAACCAGAGCGGGGGGTAGCCCCCCCCCCCCCTTGTAATTTTGGTGAAGTGTATGTTTTTACCAAAAGTAAATAATGAAAATAGGTGTTTTTCTCAAATAGTCAAGGTTTTCAGCAAGTGGGCCCCGCTCCCCCCCCCCCCCCCCCAAAAAAAAAAAGTTCCTGGCTACCGGCTTGCATGTCGGGTTCCTCGCAGGATTGAACAAAATTCGGCGCACGTTATCAGGTTTACTGTTCCATTAACATGTGTGGTACCATAAAAGTTCGAAGTTCCCACTATGAGGCAAACAGTAATAACGGGCGCACAGCAAATTCTTTCACCGAGTCGAGGCGCGCCCAGGAAATAACGCTGTGCTGCGTGCAGAGGTAGAACCAGTGACAACACGCGTCCATGTTGTAAAGAAATGTGCACCTGAATTCACGAAACTTGGCTTAAAAACGTGATAGCGTTTCTTCACACTTTTGTGTTAGCATTCCGGCATCTCACGATTGCGACTGGTGCGATGTCGAGACGATTGCTATGGTGACTGCAAATAAGGTGTCACACTTAACTAAAGAATCGCACGTGAACACTGGCCCTGATGTCCGGACGTCGAAGCTCAGCCACGGCTCGAACGACTGCTTCGTCTCGCAAGCAGGTTTATATTTACACAACATACTTCCCCTTGCATTTAGTGAACGTGCCAAAACCACATTAAAAATAAATCTTGGTACTTTCGAGGCTTGTTGAATACGACGAAGTGAAAGTTGATCCTTGAATAGGAGAAAATGACTGCAACTTTCCCATTCATTTCTTTCTTTAACGCACTCCTTTGGGATAGTTGGTACATGCTGAGCATAGGTTGGGAAACTTTGAGCTGCGCAGGCGAACCCACCTAAGTAAAGCAGGGAGACACAACATGAACTTATGGTATACCTGTTCATGTTGTGTCTCCTTGCCTTCCGTAAGTGTTTCAAACCGCCTATGCAGCGCGAAGTTCCCCAACCATACCTTCTAACGGGCTTTTTTTTAACTCGCTACAAATTGTGACGATTTCCATACGCATTTTGACCAACGAGTGCTCGATGTATATTACCGGTCATTCCAACGACGTAGGAACAAGCGATTGTGTTCAGACCAGCAAGCGCAGGAACGTTGCTTCTCAGTGGGAAAGACAGTCGGTATACCGAAAGGTCGAGGTTGCGCAGCCTCGGTAACAGCAACACCGTCAATAACCGTACGTCAACAAATGTAAATTTGTACCGAATGTCACCTGTTGTGTCTGGATGGAAAATGTTTACGTACGGTGTGCCGCGCGCTATTCTGTTAACCTCTCCAAAGAAGTCAAGTGACGAATGACGAAACTTCGGAGAACTGATAAGGAGAAGCTCGAGAGACGACGAGTACGCGATTAATCGCGCGCTTTCGTTCAACTGATAACGAGGCTATGTGACCGGATAATAGCTTGTATAGCGTTAAATTTTTGCGCGCCTTAACTAAGGGGTGTGAAAGGGCGAGCGAACGGGAACAACGCACGGGTTCTTTAGCCGTGTGGCCTTGGTTTTCCGGAAGTCGAATAACTGCGCGCTTTTTTTTTTTTTTTTTTTTTGCTAGAGGACATATAGACAGTAGCAGCTGGGGGAATAGGCCCTCGACACGGCTGCACGTCAAGAGGTCGTCGGACGTTCTGCGACGCGTAGCTCCGTCAACGGGGCAAGCGCTCTTTTGTCTCGGCAGTCGCACTTGCCGCCGCAAAGCATTCTTTCGGTCGCACGCGTCAGAAACGTGTCAGCGATCGTGAAGAGAGCGCAGGGAAGAAAAGAAACAAAAAAAGAAACGATCAAGTTGTAACAATGCCGGGATGTGCGGTTATCTCGGACTATTTGTGAGCATACTTTGTTTCCGGATATAGTTGGCTGCAATGCGTAGCAATTAAAGGGACACCTGAAATAAGTCTTATCTTAAGTTGTATTAGTAAATTATGCCTCGACTATAGCGAGAACGTAGCTTATTATTAAAAGCGGGTTATTGTGGGCCAGAAAGTGGGCGCAGAATAAATATTGGCGGGAACAAAATTCCTCCATATCTCGCCGTTATATGTCACAGATCGTGACAACATCTGAGCGGGTTTTACTTACCTCATGGTTATGGTGCTCGACTGCTGACGGGAAGGTCGTGGGATGGAATCCCGGTCGCGGTGGCCGCATTTTTGGATGGAGGTGAAAATCGTTGAGGCCCGTGCACTTAGATTTAGGTGCACGTTAAAGAACCCCAGGGGGTCGAAATTTCCGGAGCCTTCCACTACGGCGTCCCTCATATAATCATGTCGTGGTTTTGGGACGTTAAAACTCAACAATTATTATTTATTTATCGAGAAATCAGGATTGCACCACGTTCAAGAGAAACGGGAGAGTTAATGTAGAACGTTTTTAACGCGCTTTCCTGCGCTATGAATTGTTCCAGCTGTAACGTCACACGACGACGACGAAAGTATGGATTTAATTTTACGGGCGTTGTGAATGAAATATCGCATTCAATATGAGAACATAAGAAAAGCGTTTTGACAGGGTGCTGTATGAGTCGAAATTTATTGCTTAAAATGCCCGCCTGAAGAACAACGTCGAATGCGTGCGATAAAGTGTACGTATATGTATGCATGGCGTTTATCGTCGCATACGGTTGCGCTGCACGTGGCACTGTTCATGCCCGACTCGGCGAAGCGTTCTTCAGCGTTCAACGGACGTTGTGGAAAGTATTATATCAGATGCCTTTGCACCCAATGACATTATCGTACATGACTGCGGCGGTTCCACTGTTGAAAGGACACTAAAATAGAAAGGAAAGTTTTGCTTTATTAGGAAACACACCCTCTACAGTTAAAAAAAGGAAGAGAAAACAAACAAGTCATATGTAGTATTCTACACGCAGTATAAGTATTATTATTACACAGTAGGCCTATTATAACAGAACCAAATACATAACAAGTTTCAAGAACTTTAATATTGATTGAAGCAGCGCAAACAACGAAGACGAAGCAAGACGAAGAAAGAACTTAGGCCCAACGGCCAAAACACGAGAAGGCACTTTGCAGCGCGTCACAGTGGTGCTAGTATTTAGACGCAAAGAGACAGATATATATAAACCTCACCCTGATTTCCAATAATTAACCAACTGCACAAACTTCACAAAGTTCCATTAGCCTATAAGCTGATTTGCCGCTTCTGTTCAGGGCTTCAAAAAGGTTGACGTGAAGGAAAGAGCCTGAACTCTCCCCAGGCCGTGTACTATACGCCATTTCAAACGCAGTGATAGGTAACGGGGGGCGTGGCAACCTTCACGAGACGGCGCCGCTCTTCGCGAGTCAAAGGACAACGAAAGTTCGCACTGTTTCACCTCTACACGTAAACAGTGTCTGCGTTTCTGAGCGCCTCAGTGTATGTGTGTGTGTGTGTGTGCACTGGCTCCGTGGAGTTCGTTGCACCGAGTACGTATTTTGCGCCTGTGTTCGTGACGTAGCCTCACTGACGCGTCTGAAACACGCGGTTAACGAAAAAAACAACAACAAAAAAACAAAACAAAACAAGAAAACACGTACTGCAAAAAACAAACAAACAAAAAAAGCTTACCACAGCCATGCGTGTTTTTATTAGTATTTTTTAAAACTCTCTCATACTTCTCTTTTTCTTTTTCTTGACGTGTCAAAAATATTTCCGTATTGTATAAGCGTAGGATCGGGAGGATGCATAGCTCTCCATGTTAGGACATGCTGGTTAGATTATCTTTACTAGTTATTTTAATGAAGTTGGAAGTGCTGATAGTTTTATCAATCTTTCTTTCTTTTTTTCTTTCTTCTGTAGTCGCGTGTTAGCTCGTTGCTGACGCAGGTCTCGTGGATGTCTGTGCGGCGCATCGACGAGAGCTTTCTGAATACCTGCGCACGATTCCGACGAAGAAACGAGTAAATGAATAGCATATTCTCAAACGCGATGACGTCACCGATGACGTGGAAGGTTGCTTAAATTTGTGTTATGTAATTATGCTCTAGAGACCCTCAACCGGTGATAACTTCTGCGATCTCTATACCGCAACGGCTCAACGAGCACGTCGTTCAGCAAGTGAGCACGAAGTCGTATAGGTTCGATTTTCGACAAGCATCGGTCGCATTACGGAGGAGGTGTAATGCTGTGAGCCTGGCATTAAAGAGCACGAGGCAATAAAAATTATTAAAGAGCCGTTCAGTGCGGCGTCAGACAAGCATTATCTTTACGGGCTTGGATATATAGCGGACAAACTTAGCGAAGTAAAGCGCTCATGTTTGCAACCTGTAACCCACACTATCACAAAGTCTTTTGTTCGGGTCGGGAGTGGCAGCGAATGACATGATGGCGCATGCTCAGGCAGTAATACTGTACTCATCAGCGAAAAGAACCCACCGTGGTAGCTTAGCAGGTACAGTATGTCGCGCTGCTAAACTCGAGGACGCGTGTTCGATTCCCGGCCACGGTGGCCGCACTTCGATAGGGAGGGAGTGCATTAACACCAGCATACTTAGGTTTAGGTGCAGGTTAAAAAACTCGGGTGGTCGAAATTCACAGGGAGTTCCGCCTCTAGGGCGTGCGTCATAATAATATCGTGATTTTGAAACGTATATATATAAAAGCCCAGAAATTATTGTTATATTGTTACGAGCGAAAAGTCTGCAAGTATACCATTGAGACGTTCGTGCGGACAACCATCGCTCGGTTTCCGTCCGTTATTCATTGGCATGAGGGAAAGAAAATCATGCTCGTTTCTTTTACATGGATGAACGAGCAGGATGACGAGACCAGCGTGTTCGGTGGATGAAATTCATTGCGACTCTTTTGTATAGCACGACACTCGGACGCAAAATAAAGCGACAATCGCAAGACAGACTCCTATAATAATCCCTTGTCCTTATTATGAGGACATATCATGTGTTCCCTTTTATTGCAGCGTTCTTTAACGTGTACTCATGATGAATGTCAAAACGAAAGTGTGCCGACTTAACGTCAAAGCGCTTGAAAGCGCAGGAAATACCTCTCAGTAAGCAACACCTGCGAAATAGCTCGGCTTCGTTCAAGCTATATGCGTACTTCGCCATATGTTACACTCTACCTCGTCTGGCAGCAAGTTTGCGCTAAAATTAAAGGATAGATTTTGTATTGTTTCGTTTAAATATCAGGAATTGTGCCTGACCTGCCGTCTGGGAGGGCCTTGTCTCGTCTATATATAGGAACTGCGTATTGTGTTCCCGTTCGGATACTCGAAGCAGCGCGCGTGTCATAACAGACCGAAATCGCTACATCGCCCGAGCTGCAATGCGCTCGCTGAATGGCGGGCGAGCGGCGCGCGAGTTCCCGTCGATAAGGAACAATGGCGCATATGTAGGCTTTGTTTCTTCGCTCGAGCTGCTGTTGGCGGAGCAGCGGGACTTTCGCAACGGCCGCTTCTCCGCAAGTACAGTCGCATTCCATTCTTAGCGTTGCATCGGTAAACGTATACGCACCGACGTTCGGGATCACATCGATCTTTGTGGCGGCCGCGCGTGCGTTTAGGTTAGATAGAGTTCAAATCAGATACACGTCATTTCTGCCTACTCGGCGCGCGCCGACTTCAGGGAAAGCGCGCTTCCCGTTTTGGGAAAGAAATTCTTTGCACACTTGACTGGAAAGCTCTTATTAGAACACATTCGTGTCTTTTAACGGCGATATCAATGCGCACGATCGTAAGATCGTAAATGCGTTTCTCGCGGAAGATTCGAGTCGCTAAAATGCCGCTGAACGGAAACATCCAAGCAGGATTCGAGTTTTTATAACCTTCCGTTCGCGCGCCAGATGACATGACCACTGCGCCACAGCGATTACATCGAAAAGACGCAATACGTGCGTTGCGCACGCAGCTTAAGGTACGTATATGCCGACGCAATCAGATGCGACGCTTTACAAAAGCTTCATGGGACTCTTAGTGGGCCGTAATTGACGTCGCGATCCCTCGTGCACTTATGACCCAGTGTACGACTTTCGCATGTCGTGTGGACTCCGCAGGCGTGATTACATGTGTTCACCGTGTACTTCTAAACGTGGCCTATACAAAATAACTTTTTTTGGTGTTGTTGTAAAATAAGCGGGTATTGAATCGGCCCCATAGCCCTGTGTGCAATGTACAAGAGGACACAGCGTATACACTTAATGTACGAGTGGCCCCTCTTTGCATTCCCAAGTACCGTCCTATTGCCCGCACTATAATGTATCTCATGGTTCAGACCTTGTTCAACATAGTACACACGATTTACTTGGACCGCGCACTATAGTGCTTCATGTGCGCCCCACGTTACGATCTCAACGTTTCTCAGACATATGTCTCAACAAGGTACGTTACAGGGGCCATGAAACCCCATTTTCGATCATAATCTGTGTTGTGTGAGTTGATCTTTGGGCGTTCACAAACAAGCTGGCAAAATTTTAGCGCATTGGGTCGAGCACTGAAATTAGAATTGAATATTTTAGGGGCGAACTCCTTAAGGAGGCACCCGTTCGTCCCTCGTAGTCGTAGTCGTAGTAGTCGTAGTGCGTAACCAGTCTTACGGTTTGACCTCCAAGTTGGTGCCGGTGGGAGATTTTTCCTGTGCGTTGTTGAACAATAAAAAATTCGCAGCGTGCGCGTTAACTAAAAGCCGAATTCTTCTGTCTCTCATTCCCCATTAGCAGCCATTGGCATGTTCCAGTAGGAAACGTTAGTAGAAGTAGAAGTGTAAGTGTTAGCTAAAAGCCGACTTCTTCTGTCTCTCATTCCCATTAGCAGCCATTGTTTACCTCCAAGGTAGTGCCTGGTGAGATTTCTCCTGTGCGTGATTAAACAATAAAAATTTTGTTCAAAACGCCGTTGATTGGTGAAATAAACCAACGAAAGACGCCAGATGTTTTGTAAAAGCAAAACGAAAGAACGCCAGATGTTTCTAAAGCAAAACGAAAAGACGCCAGCTGCTTAACGAAAGACGCCAGATGTTTTCTAAAGCAATGGTTTTCTAAACAATGAAAATTCACAGCGTACATGTAAAGTTAAAGTGAGCTGCAAGTCGTCATAACTCATCGAACCTTTAGTATAAACGCGCCCGATCTCACGTCGGTGATGATGCACTGGGCAGAATTCACGGAAGATTCACGGTTTACCGATGAACCTCCGCAGCTTCGCCCACTCATCATCATTCACTCCGTGGATATGTTGTGATTTTTTTATAAACGCGCGAGCGGCCTGAGATTTGGGAAACATAGGCGCACTCCCGAGCCGTGACGTAATAGGCTGCTTGCTTTGCGAGCGTCTTCATTCCGGCAAATTGTTTTGTTCCGTTGTCAGCTGCGCGTGCAATCGAGCTGTTTAAGCTTTCTTCAGCTTGGCATTGAAATTGAACGATTTGCAACGGCTGAAACTCTGTTACAAGACGACGGCTCCGCTACATGCAGCACGTGACGTCACACACGCCATGGCAAATTGACAGTCGCCGGCGGTGGGCGGGGTTTATAGCCGGCGTCTGCTAGGGTTCATTTTCCACTGAAAAAGTTCGGCAGATCCCACGTACCGTGGGAATCGATGTTATGCGAAGCATGCGCAGTAAGGTCATTGTGTCGCAATTTTTCACATTGAGCGAAATTTTACGATGACGCTAGAGAAATGCGCGAATGGTGTACGTACACACATATCTTGAAGAGTCGCACATGTGTTATATAACCCGTTCTTTACAGTTGCTTAACGATGCCGACAGCAACATAGATGTTACCAACGCCAGACGCAGTAAGATGATATATAGTGCTTATGTTCTTCAATACTGGATAGCGCGAATTCGAATACGACAATGAAGTCTGGCGAAAATGTCTCAGGCCCGTGTACTTAGATTTGGGTGCACGTTAAAGAACCCCAGGTGGTCGAAATTTCCGGAGCCCTCCGCTACGGCGTCTCTCATAATCATATCGTGGTTTGGGACGTTAAACCACAATTATTATTATTATTATTATTATTATTATTATTATTATTATTATTATTATTATTATTATTATTATTATATTATTATTATTATTACAATGAAGTCTATTTAGTTTTTGTTAGATATATCTCTCCGTGTGAATAAACATTGTCAGGTGGTTGATCGGTAAATGAGCTTCTATACGCATCGTTATGATGTCGACACGTTGTAAACAGCATAAATGCGTGATGAAGTGCTTACGTAGACAGACTTCTCGCAACAAGCGTGCTTCCTCTGCAGCTGCCATCGTCAAGTGACCTTCGATTTTGAAAACGAGGATTTTCGTAGCTGTTTTGTTTCTTCTATTTGTTATGGCAAGAAGACATTTACAGTAGAGCTGTTATGCTCGAGGCTTGCCCTGTGTCGTAGATAGAAAATTATCATCATCATGAACCGTGCTCCTCTTCATCGCCGTCCTCTTCTTCCTCTTCGACTTCGCTCCCAGAACACGTGCGCCCATACCTCCGGCATGGGATGCAATAAATCTGATGGGAAAGAGGACGAGTACAGACAGAGAGAAAGAGAGAAATATTTGGGAAAAAATTTTCTTGGCGAGAAGAGCCAACGTACACACGATCAAAAGGCGAGTGTCGTAACTACTCGGCTGTCCAGGCACGGTAACAGAGCATAGCATAGCCTTGTATATAGTGTAGTATAGCAAGGGGGTGGGAAAGGGAAGTGAGGGTGAGGAGGACAGATGAGAGGGTGAGAAGGAGGGAAAGGAGGAGAGAACGAGTACAGAGAGAGAAAGAAAGAGATGGCAAGGAAAAGAGAGAAATAGATAGAAAGAAAGGGAAGAAATAAAAAGACAGAAGGTGAGATAACTACAAAGAGAGAGAGAGAAATAGAGAGAAAAAATATTTGCGCACCACCTGTCCTGTAGTCCCCGTATCATCCAGTCTCGTAGTACGAAGCGCAAGAAGAAATCATGAACAGCCACCAACTAGCCCAATTCATCGCTCTGATATAGCGAGAAAGAAAGACATAGAAAGAAACATAAAGACAAAAATAGAGAGAAATAAAGGGAAGAAAGAGTGAAAAAGATAGAAGAACAGAGAATGGAATAGACAGAGAGTGAAACAAAAAAAAACATGAAAAAACGAGCAAGCATAGTCATGCTAGTCTATAGTATTGTAAGGGGTGGGAAAGAGAGGCTCTGCTGTGACCCAGCCTTGCGCGACTTTGTGCGAGCTGCGCTACTTTTTCTTGATTATGGCTAATGCAGCTTACCTTTTGTAAGTTAGTGGTCATTCATATCTACCGCCCTTCTCCCTAAGGTAATGGATTACGGTGTAAATCATGCCACGTCATATCGTTACGTTTGGCCGAGTTGGGCTCCAAGCCGGGAGAAGAAGACGCCGCGAGAAGGAAGAACGTACTTTTTAATGCGGCATGCTTGCCGAAAGAAGGTGTACAAAAAAGAGCACCCACGGCGTGATCCGCAGTCCATTATAAAGGAACGCCGTGATCAAAGGGCGAGTGAAAACATATCAGTGCGCATGCGCGATAACAGATTATCGTCCGGAACAGATGAGCCAGACTTGTGCGCCGGCTGCCCCGCCACGGTGGTCTAGTGGTTATGGCGCTCGACTGCTGACCCGAAGGTCGCGGGATCGAATCCCGGCCGCGGCGGCTGCATTTTCGGTGGAGGCGAAAATGTTTGAGGCCCGTGTACCTAGATTTAGGTGCACGTTAAAGAACCCCGGGTGGTCGAAATTTCCGGAGCCCTCCACTACGGCGTCTCTCATAATCATATCGTGGTTTTGGGACGTTAAACCCTAGATATTATTGTGCGCCGGCTGATAGTCGATGAGCGGTGTGCAAACGCAACAATATACTTCGGAACGACATCTATTTAACGGCAGACAGTGCATTCGCGACATGCAAGCAGCCTGAGATTTCGGAGCCGTCGTAGGAGATAGCTAGTTGTCAATGTGGGTATGGGGATATATAGTTTCGTTTCTCTTGGCTACCAAATGCAATCGGTGAGCCAAAGAAACCTACAAAACAATGGTGTGGTCGACACACAAGGTGCATAGCTGCGCAGGATTATTGAGGTGACGGATGTAGCCATGGGCTACAACGGGGGCCCATTTACCTCAAAGCCTTATGTGAGAATGGGCCGACGAAGCGGGCACAGATGCGTGTTTACAGTAGTTTGGAGCGGTCTCCTCTCATTCGGGCAGTGCAGCCCGCGGTGTACAAATGGGTACGCAGAGAGACATAGCTGACAGCGAGGCTTAGCCCGCTGTGTGAGCATGTAGCTTAATTATTATCGTAATGCGTTAAGGTTAAATGCGTGCGCACGAAGTGAGGCCGTAATGTTGTTATTGCGTCAAAAGTTGTCGAAGATGGAGGACGGATAGGCGTACAGGCTGGTGGAGTTGTACTTGGTAAACTGAGAGAGTCGATATACTAGCGTTGTGGTTAGTTGGCATGGCATGACTGCGTGGTTGCGCTGCTGCGATGGCATAAGATCCGCCCGGCACGAAACGAACACAGATTCTTGCGCAACAACGCATGTCTATTAATTGGATTATACTGTGTCGATTACGATCGTTACTGCGCTGTCACATTTCCTTAGCCGCATCTTGGCATACGTCATTTTCGTTTCACTACTTGTTAAAAGTACATATGCACGAGGAGCGTAATCGCCGGAACAAATAATTGCTTGGTTCGTGCTCATTTCGTGTTTTTTGGTGTTGGTGTTCCTGCGTGTGTCGTCTGAGCAGCGCAACTGCACACCATACAGCGGTACTGGTGTGTGGTGTGTACAGAAGACCTTGCCCGGTTTACAAGATACGGAGTGCTGTGCGACAGAGCGAGCACGCGTGACTACAAGCCGTTGCTACGCCCTTCTCCTGGCACGCCGAGGGCAACGGCTTGCTCGCACGTGATTAGCCGATGATCTCGCCTGCCTGGAGCTTCGAGCGCGGTCGTCCAGGAAGCACCGCTCGAACTGGCCTCGGTTAGGTGCCGCGATCCCCGTTGAGAGCGGGTACCGACGTCCACAGTACCGACACCAGGACACCAGCAACCAATGCACCGACGCGACTCGCACGCACGGGAGCGGCGGTTGCAGGGCGGTCGCCTTATCGGATAGCGACGGCGCTGTCGCGTGCGTGGCGGAGGTCTGACGCGCGAAGCCGCCGGCACTGTCAGCTGTTGCTGCGAGGAGGACGACGCTGCAGCGTCAAGGATTCCTGGGCGAAAGGAACGTCCGCGCCGAATACAAAGAGGCGGCTATTGACTGGCGCGCAGTATGTGGTCACTTAACCATGTGGCATGGCTTGGAGAACGAGGATGCGGAACGAAGAAGAACGGAGCGACGCCGGTGGGAGGCCAGATGCTAGCTCGGGGAAGCGAGGCGGAAATCGAGATGCGGCCAGACGGTCGCACGGCCGCGACGGAGGTGCTCTTCCGTCGCCGGAGCGATTGCCGAGCGGCGCGTATTATTCTACCGAGAAAGAAAGGGGTTGGTTGAACGCACTGCTGCTGTAAATGCTACGCCGCTGCAAGGGTGGCTCAGCCCGTAATTTTTATTCTTGCTGCTCCTGCAAAGTGCAATAGCGCCAGCGTATGAGAACAAATAAATGCGTGCAGCGCTCGGTAGAGCGTTAACAATGTGCTACAAAGCGTGCGGGGGAAGCAGGAGACGTGCGAATAGGACGCCACTAAAAAGAGATACCCAATGAGTCTGTACTATTGCGCTTGTCTTCGATAATCTATCAAGAAGTTAGTTACTAAAAGAAGAAATGAGGGCCAGAGTTCAATTTCTTGAATTTCGCGGCAGAAGCACGCCGCTGGCACGTCACTGTGACGTCACGGATGTCAAGGTATTTCCTCGCACTTGCGCCCATTGTGGCGCTGTAGAAATTCTCGAAACTTCCCAAGTTTATTCATTGCCACGATTAGGACACAGTGTCATCGATGAAGAGTTAAGTATGAACCCGAGCAGACGCTGTCCAAATTCATGACGTCACAGCGAGCTGGCGCGGCAATTTGACGACGGTGTCGCCAGCCTTATTTCCATTTTTACCCTTTTCCGGCTCATCGTGCTTCCTGCCCCAATAAGATAAGAGCGGCTGTTTTGCGGCATTGCAGAAGGTAATCTTAATAATAAGGCTCAAAATATTCTTTCAAGTTAGCGTCACTTCAGAGTCACGTGTTTCTCCTTTCTGATCTGTGGCATTTGCACTCGTTCGGCAGTAGAGCTGCTGGCACTGCATACTCAAGATAAAAGTGTAGGCGACGCGAGGGCGCTGTGTTTTTATGACGGGTACTAATCGCGTGTTATCTGTCGTGAGTGCTGAAATGTAACAAACGATTCTCGTCAAAATAGAAGTCCGCATATTTAATACGATAAACTTACCGAAGTCGCCTCTGGGAAGTCGCGGTCTAAACGCGCCTATTTCTCATACTGTATGCAGCGTCGAAAGGAAGGATGTCTGAGCACGGCAGGCGTCAAAATGTAGGAGTGAATACCCGAGTCGGGCTGTGCACACGTGGAGTAACGAAGCAAGAAGTACGCTGCGCTTATTTCGTCTACAAGTGCTGCTCCCGGCCGCTCTCTCGGCCGAACAAAAGATAACAGCAAAAGAGGTACTTGGGCTGCAGTATCTATATAACAGGGTAAATATCGTGAGCTGTTCGCAAAAGGCCAGGAACCATTTTTGTCCCCGCTGCGTTTTTTTTTTTTCTCTACGCCACGAAGTGGGGGAAAATGCAGGAGGAAAGGGTAACGGAGATAAACAGCGGCGGCACGTGTCGACAGCTGAGATGCCGTTAAGCGCATCCTTTCCTGTGGCCGCATGTAGGCATTTTGCTGCTTGCCGTCATTCTACCGTCGCGCCGGCAAACGCATGATCAGTGGCCCCCTCATGCGTTCAAGGGCCGGAAATTCATTCATTTATTTCTTCTGGTTAGGGAATTTCAAACATCTAATCCAATCACATATTATGAGGGGCGGTGTGGTCGAGGAGGAGGTTTGGGAGGGGGGGGGGGGGGAGTTCTACGAGTTTTTTTCGGTCATCTAGATTTCTTTAACGGGCGTTTAAATCTAAGCGCACGGGCATTTTGTTTTTGTATGGCCACGCATGTGATGATATACTTGAAAACACAATGGATACAACAGGTGAGAACAAGCTGCGCCGCACACGATAATAAGTACGGAGAATCATATACGATCGTGGTATTTATAGGTGAGGTCAATTTCATAACGGTGATAGGGACAGGTTATCGATTAATATAAATCTCGAGTTGATTTACATGCTCTAACGAATGCAGTTTACAGAAGTACGATATCTATTTTTGGTGCAGTAGCAGCAGTAGAAATCTTTATTTTTCGTTGTGCTTCTGAAGTCCCAGAGGGTGAAGCCCTTAGTCCAGTGCCCCGTTTGCTGCTGCTATCCGGCTGGCCCGGTCAATCAGTCTTCGCTGTTTGCCCAGGGCTGCGCTGGAAAGAGCGGCTTCCCACTGGGAGGACGAGGGATTGGGTATTCAAGGTAGGCCGGGGGGTTTGAGGTATTCCCACGTGGAATGGTACAAGCTTGGGTGTCCTCCACAGAAAAAGGACATCGGTCACGATACTGTGTAGGGCAAAAAAAAAGTGTGCAGCTTGCACTAGTGGCGTAAGGCTGGAACCAACAGCGGAGCTAGTGCTCGACCTCGCTAAGTTTTGCTAGTGTAGCGTAGTGTTCTGGTCGCTACTTGGTCGCCGCCGGAGAGATGACACGTACAAACAGCATATCTATATACTTTCTCCTACACTGATTTATTTGGCTTAAGTTTCCTAATTAGAGGTTGCACACACTTGTACGCTACATGACTCTTGACAACTCTGAGCAGCGCTCGCTGCAACCTGCTCTCGTGGCGCCTCCGGTGCGACTCTCTCTCGGCTCCCCTGGAAGCGTCCCGAGGCCACCGCAGAGACCAAACAAAAAAGGGCCACTCAGAAGTCTCCGTTGACGACACCCAATCGGGTGTCACGAATTCAAACAGGTACACCCAATCGCTGGTGGTCTCCACCGAGTTTGAACTCTATGACCACCGTCATCCTAAAGGATAATGATCTAAAGTAAAGTAAAAACACACAGGAAACTACCGCGACATCCGTTAGGCTTCCACCGTACAACTCACCCCGCATACCTTCCGGCGCCGCGGATGCAAAGCCGTCTGCGGTCTCCTAAATGGGGACCGGACCCTCGTAGGAAGGAAGATAACGCGCTCGTACAACAAAGCCGGTAAGCCACTCAAGGACACCACTGCAAACCCGGCTCTTGGGCTGACCCGCGACATTGGAACGAGCCAAAAGTTGAAAGAAAATAGCTACATGAAGGTTTACGCGACACTAGTAATGCCAAGCTTTTGCTAGAGATGGCTAGTTGTTACGTGGTTTATGGCGGGAACGTGCGACATGACTAGCTGTTACGCGATGTTGAGTGATTTCAGTCACGTGAACAGTTGTTAGTGATATTACGCGATTTGTAGTCACGCGACTAGTTGTTGCATAATGTTACATTGATTTTAGTCACGGGACTAGTTGCCACGTGGTGTTACATAGTCTTTAGTCACGTGACTAAATGTTACTTGATTTTTAGTCTCGTGAATAGATGTTGAGTGATGTTACGTGATGTGATTTTCAGTCACGCGAGTAGTTGTTACGTGATGTTACGTGATTTTGGTCACGTGACTAGTTACGTGATTTTATCCCGTGACTATAGTTGTTATGTGATGTTACGTAATTTTTTGACACGTAACATGCTCACCCATCATAGTTATTGCAATCCATGTCAGACAAATCGGCGCACGTGTTGTGGGAGCGAAGCATCAGTTGAAGAGGACGAAGCAAGCGCGTACCGATACATCATGATGATAATCATCATGTATCGCACTACCCGGCGCAACGAAAACCTTTAAGAACTCCGCTCTTAAAGGTGTGGCGGAGTGCAAGGTTGGGGGACATAATAGTTTGGAGCTGGCGCCAAGCAGCAGCATCTGCACGGGTCAGTTTTGCGTTTGGTGGAGGGAAGGTTCTACGGGCTAGTTTGTGGTGCTGTGGTATGTGTGTATGTGTGTGAATGGTATCGTTTACACCTGTCTCGGTTGGGCAGAGCTGCGGATTCGTAAACTTGCCTCACCTTTTACAGCAGAGCTGTTATGGCCGATATTTGCCGTGTGTCGTAGATGAAAAACTATCATGATCATGAACTGGCACGCGCTCAGTAAATGCCCAAGCACCCCGTGCAGATGGTTAACAAGAGAAGCTGAGACGTGCGGCCCGTAATCGGTGTCTGCCTCCCGCGTGTTCTCATGTTAATTTTTAGTGGACCAGTGTGGTGAGTAGTGAGATTTGACCGATTTCTGTAGCACATGCGCCCTATAGGAGTTTTACAGCAGAGCTGCTATGGTCGAGGTTTGCCGTGTGTCGTGGATAGAAAGTTATCATCATCATGAACCGGCACGCGTTCTCTTCGTCCTCTTCTTCATCGCCTTCCTCTTCTGCTTCGCTCCCAGAACACGCGCTCCGATTTGTCCGGCGTCAGATGCAGTAACTCTGGCGGGCGAGAGAACGAATAGAGAGAGAGAGAGAGAGAGAGAGAGAGAGAGAGAGAGAGAAAAGAGAAAGAGACAGAGAGAAAGATCATAGAAAGAGAAATTCTTGGCGACAAAATTCCTTGCCGCGGCGGGATTCGGACCCGCGTTCCCACGATCCGAAGGCGAGCGTCGTAACCACTCGGCAATTCCAGGCAGTCTTTTTTTATTACATGATATTTATTACAAGTGCGCTTAATGTATATACAATACATAGCGTACAAAATATTCAAGGCCGCCTCTATAAGCGTATAATAAGTGTTACGCAGAAAGAAGTTTCAAATGACACCGTGTTCTAAAAGGGTATTAGAGCAGTGCATTTCATGAACAGTGGATACCAATCCGGCTGAAACTGTAATTGTTCATAAGAGTCTTCTAGCCGTAGAGACGCTAGCAGAGCATAGCATAGCATAGCCTTGTATAGTATAGTATAGGAAGGGGGTGGGTAAGGGATATGAGGGCGGCGAGGAGGGAAAGGAGGAGGGGAGAACGAGTACAGAGAGAGAGAGAGAGAAAGAAAGAAAGACGTAGAAACAAATAGACATACAGAGAAAGAGATAGAAAGACACAGACTAAAAAAAAGAATAAAAAAAAAGAGAGCTAGCATTGCCTTGTATAGTATAGAATAACAAGGGGTGGTAAAGAGGCAGATGAGACGGTAAAAGCCCAGCCAAGCCAGTACCGGCTAGGTGCTCACCAGATCTGCTGTGGCCCAGCCTTGTGCGACATAGTGCAAGCTGCGCAAACTTTTTTTAAGCTTACCAATTTTTTGTTCATTTTTTCTTCGCGAGAACTTTCGACCCAAAAGAAATACTTTGCTTCCTATAGTTGCTTGAATTTAACTTATCTCTCAGATGCAACAAATCTCGTTCACTTCGGTGCAGAAGTTGTCTCATAAATGCATTTTTGCGTTTTACGCGTATTCGAATGGCGAAATCGGAGTGTGCCCCGAGCGCTATCTCAACCTCTCCTTTACGGTTTCCACGGAAGAGAGTCCTTATCACCTCTATCTTACTGGGAACACTTCACCCGGCTCGTCTTTCACCGACCGCTTCCAGGAACACAGGAAGGATGAAGGACGCTGGCTGAAACTGAGATAACCTTACGACAACAATAACAACACGCGGACGCGCTAATACATGCGCGAAGGTCACGTACCATAGCCGATCATCTGTAATGATGTGTTGGAAAAATCCGTGCTGTTGGTTCTCATAGCGCGGAGACAACCATCTTGCCAAGAACAGTTTTTTTTTTGAAGAACGGCTTCCGTACATTATGAATGACGGTGCACGTGCAAACACGGACACAGGAGAAGAGCACGAGACAACACAAATGCCGGCGTTTGTATTTTCCCGTCCTCTTCTCCAGTGTCCGTATTTGCACGCCCACCCATTCCCACGATGAAAACTTACCGACTTGCTCTACTTTCTGTCGTTCTAAACTTTCGTACGCAACGTTGTCAATCGGTGCAGTGCTGCGTGTTGTTGTCTCCGATCATATCTTAAGCCTCGAATAACTGAGTATTGTTTGAACATGTATTCTAATTAATTTGTTGTATTATTGTGTTCTGTTTTTTACTACATTTTTGTTATATTACCCACCCCCTCTGTAACGCCTTTATGTGCCCTGAAGGTAATGTAAATAAATAAATAAATAAATAAATAAATAAATAAGTGAACGCTATTGGAAGTATATAGTAACTATTTCTTTACTGATTAACGTATCAATAGTCGCTTATTTATATTTATAGCTGGGATAAAACAAGCACCAAGATTGACAATAAAACGGAGACGACCGAGTAAAACCTTGCGAAACGAACTATTCTTTTTGAGTTCGTTAATTGGTTACGTTAGGCTCCGTACTGAATTCCGAAACCATGGCACCACGCAGATGCGTCATCCTCACACACTTCTTCGTGTCACAAGCACCGGTGTCCTTGAGCGGGAGTTATACCGAAGTTGTCCGTGGCCGTTCGCTGGCGACCTATCTGACTGACGGTTCATGCCGCCTAGGTCGAGCGCTGATGCAAACAACTTAAGCGACGCGACGGACGTCGCAATAGCGGGCGTCACGGCAATAAGCAAAATTACTTGCGGTCCGTAGGTCGTAAACAATGGAAATTCTAATGGACCTTTCCTACGTACGAGTGTAAGCTCGCGATCGAGCCATTGAGTGGTTTCTAATCCTGGAGGCGGGTGAGGTCCTGGCAATTAGCGAGTGGCCTGGCTTTCTATGGTGAAGCTTTTACGCATGATGAGAGAGGGGGCAAGTGGAAAGAAGGAGGGAAAAAAACAAAACAAGAGTAACGCCTCGCATCAGCGCAAGTCGCAGTAGTGTCGCTGCGCGCGTTTCCGCATACATGTCAGGGGCAGTTTTTTCCTCGACCTCCATCAAGGAGCCGTCGCGACCTTGAGGGCAGGAATGGGCGCCGCACATCGACGCAGAGGTGCCCCGTATCGACGGGAAAGAAATAAAAAACAGCAGCGGTGGCTCTGTTTGGCGACAGCGGGTCGCGTTTGTTTTCCTTCTATTTTTGTGACTCGTCCTTTCACTGGCGCTTTCTCCTCGCCGGCTGTCGGTGCCCGGGGTTATTTGTCCGCGAACGCGTTGGAATATTTGCCTCGCGATCACGCGACACACGGACGTCCGTACGCGCCGGCACGCACGTTAACGTGTCGGCGCGCGGCCAGCTGACCCCGTACGCGCGCCAAAGCCCCTTGGGGGCCAACACGATAAGTCGCGGGCGCGACTGCGGGCGAATGGAAACGCCGCGGGTCGGATATGCAGTAAGGCGAACTCACAAATGATTGCGTGGGAGAACAACAGCGAGACTTTACGCGGCCGGAACTGCGAGCGACCAAGGAACGACAAGAAGAAAACACCCAGAGCGAATTAGCCTATCTTTGCCGGGCAGACCGGCGACGTCGCGCGACCCGCCAGACGAGAGATATTATTCGGGAGGAAATATACGCGCGAAGGAGAAGCAATGTTGGCCACGGGCGGCCTACGCAGCCGGCGTTAGAGGATCGAGATATCGGTCCGCCTTTCTCTTTAGTTTAGCGGCTGCCGGCGCGCCTAGACGGCGTCGCGCACGCATTCGGCGAAAGGCAAGATGAGGGAGACAAGGCTGGTTAGGAAAAAAGAAAGAAAGGGTAAGTGCTGGTACGGCGACCGAGTGGCGCGAGTGAAGAAGCCTCTTAACCCACATTACATTCGTTGGCGCTCTTTTGTTGGCATTTCCTGCGTGCGCCTGCGTCATCGGGGACGTCTTGGGCCGAAGGCAGGCGGGTGACGTTGGAACCCGGGCCCGAGAGGTCCTCACCCTCGCCGCTCTAAATCGGGCGGTGGGAGTCGTGCAGCGCTGCCCGTGGAGCGGCAGGCCCAGGGCTCCCGGAGCGAGTGCGGCGCGTGGGAAGTTCGGTAGCCCCATCTTCTTGTTCGGTGCCCCGAGGAGGCCTTCCGTTGTCTCTCGGTCTCTCAGGGAGAGAGGAAGCGTGCAGCAATGCGCGACGCTAAAGTGCGTCGCACCATCCGCGGCACTTGGCGCTTCGCATCTGCAGCTGAGAAGCCGCGGCGCGAAAAAGACGAGGGGCGCCAGAGCAGCTTGCCAGGGCCAGAGACCGATGTGTGTACAAAGCTTCTCCGGCGCGGAAAGAAAAAAGAGTACGAACAGCAGCAGATGACAAACGCGAATAGGACTCGATTAGCTAAGATTATGTAACACCGCGGGTCTTCTACGCGCAAGATTTGTGACGTAACGATGACGGCGCAAAGGTAACGCGCGCTTCGGAAACAAAAGGTTCGCGAATGAGTCAGGGGGCTCACTTTCGGTGCGGTGCTTTCTAAACTTTTTTGGAGGGTGAAGTGAGCGAGAAGCTTCTATATGTTTACGATGTTAGATGAGAGCTGTTTTTTCTATCGAACTTTGGACATTTTCCTCCTTTAGCTTGGTACGTTTCGCCAATGTTTGGGGCTTACTGCATTTGCTATGCCTCTGCTGCACAATAGTGTGTTGCGCACCCAAGAGCCATCCGTCCTTTTGACTGCTTCTTGCGGATCAGATTTAAGTCCAGGGTTTTAAGCACCAAACTCCCGATATGATTATGGGGCACGCCGTACTGGCAAAATGCTGCACTTTGACCACCTGGGTTCTTTAAAGTGCACCTGTTATCTAAGTGCACGTATGCTTTTGCGTTTCGACCCTATCGAAATGCGGCCACCATGCTTAGGGAATCAAACCCGCGCCCTTCCCGCAGATCCGAGTCACGCACCTGAATGCCTTGAGCAGATCTCTTACTATCGTCGCTTTTGTGCATTTACGGCTGCGTCACTAAAACAAAATACGCGTCAAGTTGTTCTCCTTCGGGAATATTCCACTATAGGCATTCGAAGATGTGATATAAACAAGACAGTAAAGACGCCTATATGTAAAGGATTTTGATTTGGGCAAGCTGGTTCACAGTTAACCAGGGAAAAGCAGCGAGAAAGGGCGGGGACAAAGAAGACGCAGAAAACTGGGCGAGCGTTGTAGAATGGACGCCACGCGGAAACGGCGAAGCACGAGCAATTACGTTATTAACCATGGCGACAACCACGGATATATGGGTCGTATTTACTGCGCGTCGTTCGAAGGCCTTCCCTTCTTCTTCTCAGGAAGCGTCGGTCTTGATCAGGGTCGCGGCTATCGATCTCGAAGTCGGTGGCGATGCCGATATAGGAGACACGTATCCGCGACTGCGAAGCGGAACTGTTAACTGGAACTGGCGCCGCCCAAGTTATATTTTTTTTTTCTGCGAGACAGTGGCAGCGTTTTGCGCAATGCTTTGCTGGAACCAGGCGATCGAACCGGCTGTGAAGAAGAAAAAAAAAGTAACATTGTGCACGAGCCACCCGCATGGCTGGTCGCGTGCGTTCAATACACTGCTCATTCAGTTTGGTTAAAGTACATCAGGAAGCATATACGACAAGGCGGAGTTCGTGCAGCGACGGTGCTCAAGAAAGCAGCTTCGAAATTTCTGCGGGAGCCAGTGTTTCGTGTGAGACTGTAGCAATGCACGACGCTCATTGGTGCACTTCTTTACAAATTTTTATTGCACAACTGATTGACGCACGTGCTCCAAATGATTGTGGTACTTTCGCGATGAAGACAGAAAACGCTGTCAGCGACGCAGAATTGGGAGGGAGGAAAAAATTTTTTCTTTAAAGTCCATAAACCGTGCCCATGCCCGACATCTATTAAACAGACCACAATTTTTACCGCGGCGGCATCGCATTCTATATATATATATATATATATATATATATATATATATATATATTATATATATATATATATATATACGGCCCCAGAAACACGACCTGCGTCCGACCACGCTGATGCGAATTTCACGCATCCTCAGCATGCATCGTGACGGTCGTCTGATTGGCAATGAATGCACGCGTGTGGTTGCAAAGTGGGAGGCTACGGGCGACGTCGCCTGTGTAGCCTGCCACAAAAGTTCAGGGGGCACGGGTTCCAGGACACTAACGTGACTTTTTGCTGCTTTAATTGTGGCATGGAGCTCCTAACTTAAAATGCCGCAAAGGTTGCTACAAACTCAAAGGAAGGAAGGAACAGGTGGAAAGACAGGGAGGTTGGCCAGTTCTTAGACCACCTGGCTAGCAAGCGCTGGGCTGATACGCCCCACTCGCGGCTGATACGCCCCAGTCGGCGAGGAATGAAAGAGAATAGAAAATAGACGCTACAGAAAAAAACAAAAAACAGACGTAACTCAAAAAGACAGTAGATGATGACACTGTTTAAAGTCTGTCTCTGAGCCCGGTTGTCCCCAAAAAGCGCAACAACGCTTTCAGCGCCTTCTCAAACGTTAAATTAAAGGCTATGTGGGGCACGCTTAGTGGGGATTCAGCTTTTTCTCAATTCACCCGTCGCGTAAGCCAGCGGCCGACTTTTTTCTGAGTGAGGCTGGTGCAAGGCCCGACCGCTGCAGTATCAGCTGGGGCGGCACGCGATAGCTGCAACACTGCGGTAGGTTGCGCGCAGCCACGCGGGCGGCACGACAAGTCTGGTTTTCCTCCCGCTTATCGGGTGAAGAGCGCATATACAAAAAGGGGCATACACCTGCGTCGCTGCCTTATACGTCGCCGCGAGTCTCGAATAATGAAATCGGCTCTGACCTCACGCGCGAGTGAGAGCGTGCAGTGGCGGAAGGCAGGACGAAAGGGACGAGCCATTCTACGAGCCGCCATGTGGAAAACGCGGCTGATACGCCCCAGTCGGCGAAAACCAAGACGCCTAGCTACTCCCAGACTAATCAATAAAACTCGTGTGTGACCGATATCATCTACTTCTACTATTATTATTAATTATGAATTAGGCTTGTATCTTTAAAGGCAATCAGAGAGAGTACTGCGCCACCAGAAGGGATCTCACCGCCTGCCGCCTCTTGGAGGAAAAAGGATAGAAAATTATGGTGGGCCTATAGGCTCGGAAGGAGATTAATAGATTGGTAGAGGAAGAGCTAGGGAGGTGAACGAAGAAGACTGGAGAAAAAATGAAATAGACAAGAACGAGGCATGCTCTTGCGTGAAGCACTCAGCGCAAGGCCCTCAGCCACTCGAAGGTAGCACAAATGTTTTTTTTTTTTACTTGGGGGGGGGGGGGGGTTACGTGTCAGAAGTTAAACCAACAACATGATTATCAGGCAAGCCGTTGAGGGACTTCCGGAACAATTATTGCCGCCTGGGGTTCTTCAACGTGCAAATAAATCTAAGCACGCGGGTGTTTTTGCATTTAGTCCCCGTCGAAACAACGCTACCGTTGCCGGGAATCGAGCCCGCGCGTCTACAAATTAGCGCGAAATTTGACCACATCATTGATGGTAACATTTAGTCGCTACTCAGGAGTAGACCTGTGCGCCGGACCCAAAATCACCGGCGGCGGCGCGTGAACGGCGCGGGGTTCATCGGATCGGCGGCGACGCGGCACGAGGGGTGGGGGGGGGGGGGTAGATTCGAGAGTTGGTGGGGAGAGAAATTTGTCCCTCGAATTTCGAAAACAATCTGTTTCAACGAAAAAGCGAAGTTGTGAATGCGATGACAACATGCCATAATGTTGTACGAACTATGGCTAGCAGCTAACTTTTTGACCTGATCTCGCGTAACCGTATAGAAAACGCTGGTGCATTGGAGTACGGCCGCTCCCGGGAGAGAAGCGGTTTTCGTGCAGTTCGTCGTATCAGTGGTCACAGCACGAAGCGGTGAGGTCACAGCGCGTAGAAGGGTATACGAGCCGTTTGCTGATGTCCGCCGAGATAGCTGGCGCGCCAGCGCTCCCGACCGCGCCCTTATAGGAAATGTTCCCAGACTCCCAGTTGCTACTCGAGTCACGCAGACCCTCGTCTCCCGGTGTCCCTTCATGCTCCTTCGCCCAGCGAAAGAGGGGCGGGGCGTTTCCTACCTGGTTGAGGAGCAATCGACGGCAGGCCTCGCACGCGAGCTGATGCCATCGCATGTGCCCTCCGTGTGACGGAGATGGCCAGCTTGTTCCATCTTTGCTTCAGCCGTGTTCCTCGCCAGCGATCGCCAGCTTTTATTCGCGGGTAGAACATACGATGCGCGGAGCGGTGTTAGCGATTTGGACTTTATACGTAACATGACGGCGACGGTGAAATCCTGCCCAGAGTGTCCATATAATTGCTATCGCAATAACAAAATATAGCAAAACCGTGGATGCGGGCTCGCTTTTTTTTCTGGAGAGCTGCATTGTCTCTGCTGTAAAGAGTTCGTCCGTTGGAAGAATAAAAGAATCCGGCGCCTTGTCCATTGCTTTCGTTCTCGCCTTCACAACCCTCCTTACAGGCTATATCTTCTCGCCACTTATTTCTTTATAAAGCACGCGTATAATGTCAGCACTAAGCGTTGAACCTATCATGATTTCGCGCTTGTCGGCTACACTTTGTTATCTCCGCTTGCGCAGTCGGAAACGCACAAAATGGAGCGAAATTAGTTGATGGCGCATGATGGTCATGCGAGACAAGGAAGAAAGGGTGGGCGACAGCACGGCAAAGCAGGGTGGGAGACAATTCACAAGTGATACTTCTCGTATATGGACCAATCGAGAGTATGTACCCCAATGATGTCACGTGTATCACCGTTCTGGCGTCACTAAGCGCGCCAAAAAGACGACAAACGCCAAGAGACAATAACACGCTCGTTTTTTAACAGCGTAGCTGTTCTAGCTCGGCGTAAAGTGTCTGACCGTGCCCGAAAAGTATCATCGTGATCAAGTATGTGCCACAGAATATGGGCAAATCCCACTGCATGGCGTGTAATAACCCTGATGGGTGAGAGAACGAGTGCAGAGAAAGTGGGAGAGAAAGAAAGATGTAAAGAACGATAAAAATTTTTCACGAGGCCGGATTCGAACTCGCGCACCCTTGATCCGAAGGCGAGCGTCCTATACCACTCGGCTAATCAGGCATGCTAGCAGAGTATAGCATAGCCTTGTATAGTATAGTGTTTCAAGGGGGTGGGAAAGGGAATTGAGCATGAGGAGCAGAAATGTGTTGGTGAGGAGGAGGGAAAGGAGGAGGAGAGAGAGTAAAGTCTAGCACAGAAAGAAGGAGAAAGAGAGAAATAGAGTGAAAGAAATGCAGAACGAAAAAGAAGGAGAGACAGAGAGAACATCAACCAAAGAGAGAGAAAGTAGAGAGAGAGAAAAGATAGAAACACACAGGAAGCAAGACATCGCGTCGTCTAGTGACCAGATACCGCACCACTTGGCCAAGCCCCGCACTCGCGCAACCTCCGCTCTATATAGTGCAAAGCCTGGCTGCGCCTGATCGTGTCCAGAGAGTCATGAGGCGTCCTAAGAAAGTGTGTACTCCCGAGGAGGAAGCCACGCATCTCGAAGCTAGACGTGTAAGTCGACGGGGAGTACGAGTAGAGACGGGCCCGTGCTTCGCTGTGCCAAGCTTTGCGCGACTTAGTGCAAACTGCCCGCATTTTCTGCATTTTCAGAGGCTGTTGTGGGGTCCTTTAAAAAGACAGGGCGTGAAAACACGGACACAAGAGAGCCTGTTCAACGATTTTTCATCGCTTCAAGCCTCCGTCTTCCCCAGAACTTTTGTCTTGTTTGGTACTCAAGTTCTTGAAGAAAAATATGTGCGCCGTCATAACAGACGTGATTGATTCAAGTAACGACGGGGTTTGCTCGGGATTCTTAATAATTTTCGCATTGGTTTGAATACTCTGGGTTCAATGTTTGCTCATTACGTGCATATTTCAGTTGTGAATTAAAGCTGCTTCTGCAGATTGACACTTTCACACGTGTAAGTCTCTGTTTTTTAGTACGAAAGGTGTGATTAACAAAATAAAGATTAAAAATTTTGTCTTATTGAGAAATCGGTCGGCTTTAGTTTGTCCACTTCTCAACACACGAACAAAATTAAAAAAAAAAAGGTTAACTAAGTTTAACGAATGGCCGCGTCGCCCGAGCGGCCAGCGGTCCTGCAAGAGAGCACGAACACATTCCGCTTGCGTGCGAAGTGGGAAAGGAGAGCTTCCGCGGCAACCCTCCTCCTATCGGTTTCGCGCCCTTTCCCTCTATTTGCTGACATCACATGTGACGTCATTAAAGGAATGTTTTGTTTGTGAATTATTTCTAGTTGGATAACCCCGCAGCCGCCAGTTGTGGAAGCGGCGCTGCCGCAGCGTATCAGCATGCGAGAGCGCGTCCCACGGTAGGTATAGGGAGTTTCCGCCCCCCTACATCTTGTGGAAGTGCGCATTCAGTTGTTGTTACTTTAACTTCAGGTCCGCCGTAGGGTTCGGTGTATGTCCCTGTCCTTTTTTTAATGATACGTAGGCTATATGGGAGACGTGGTTGTACCTTATACCACAGTGCGTTTAGTTACAGAAAATTGTCTAATTTACTTGTATGTAAAGTGTCGCGATGATCGAGCATAAGTCAAATGGCAAAGAAAATTAGTACTATACAGCTAATGCGTATTTCGGCTTGCGTGACTTGAAATCTCGCAGATTCTATTGAGTATGAGTATGTATTATGTTACGTCTGAAAGGCAGAGCGGGAGAGCAATAGGATGTACCGTATGTGTAATCAAACTATACAGGGCTATTCATATTCATGAATATTTCCTTATACGTAAGAAACTCTTTCTGCGTGGTCAGCGTTCGGGCGCCCACCGTTAATGATAGCGGTGCGCATGATATGGACCGCGCTTACGTAAGAGAAGTGTTACGAGTCAGGGCTGAGATATTTGTCAACTCGCATCAGGAATGAGACTATACTCTGGAAATGCAAATCGCACCCAAAATGCGGACAAACGAAATATGATTGCAGTTCGTGCTTTCGCTGACTATGGCAGCGCAGAACTAGACACAACTGGGCGCGCTTAGAAAATGCTGTACGTTTTGATAAATTAAAACGAATTCTCATTGTGACTCACTGAAAGAAAGAAAGAAAGAAAGAAAGAAAGAAAGAAAGAAAGAAAGAAAGAAAGAAAGAAAGAAAGGAAGAAAGAAAAAAAAAGAAAAGAAAGCTCCCTAACACAGCACATATGACGTCAGTGGCTCAATTACGACGAGCTCCACGAGGAGAGAGAATAGTCGTCGCATAAATCAAGACAATAAACGCGCAGGTGAATTGAAATCAGAAGCATTGTTACAGGCCGCAGCAAGTTGTCGCAGGAGTAAAATAAAATATCTGCGATGGTGACTCAGCAGTGGTTCCTTTGTGTATGTAAGGCCGAAAGCTCTTGCGATGGAGAATACTTTATCTGCTAGGGGAGTTGACAGGAATAGCATAGTATTCCTGGATGAGTTGACAGGCGCTCGTATACAGGGAACGGCAGACAGCCACCGCTTACAACCGTTATTTGCCTTTATGTGTAGACATCGCGAAAAAGCGTGAGACTCCAGTGTCCTGCGATGCGGGATACGTCACATACGACCGAACAGGACTGGGAAGAGGCCATCTCAAGATCCAGTCGACGGCCGTCCAGAGGGGTCGTGAAAGAGCGGAGAGGCATGGCCTCCCGATTCCGACACGGTAGCAGCCAGCGGCGTGCCGGGGGCCCCAGAGGGTCCTCCCCGGCTAGTCCCTCAGGACTTCATTACAGTTCTTTGTCTGTCTGTCTGTCTGTCTGTCTGTCTGTCTGTCTGTCTGTCTGTCCAGAATGACTGGAAGGCATTTTCTTTCTTTCTTTCTTTCTTTCTTTCTTTCTTTCTTTCTTTCTTTCTTTCTTTCTTTCTTTCTTTCTTTCTTTCTTTCTTTCTTTCTTTCTTTCTTTCTTTCTTTCTTTCTTTCTTGTCATTGCCGCCGAGCTGTATTCCAGTAAACTTCTTTCCAAACCGTACACGTACGTTTGAATGTAAGATATCTGTCGAGGGAGTCGGGACGCACAAGTGATCATGTGCTTTGGCTTTGACGGGTTAGTCTATCTAAACGCGCCCTACTCTTTGCTTCTTCCCACTCGTCAATGTGTGTGCCCTAATTAGTTCGTTTAAAACTACCGAATTAATTAATTTTCGCGCCAGCATTTTTTCTAACATCGTGCACCAATCATCGCAGATAAAGGCCCTCTTGGTTGTTAGAAAGCATGTATTTTAAATTTTATTAGATTGTTTTATAAATTTCGCAAGCTCTGTTCAGACAAATGGTAGGCCTTCTCGGTTTATATGTTGACAGAAATCCTCATTCCTGAACTTAGTTGTCTCGTGTGACATGTGCTGCGCTGTTATCGCTTCTTTAAATGACTGATGACAGCCTGCAGCTGCCTGTCGTTTTGTTTATGTTGATCTTTCTTTTGCTGATCCCGGCCCCGGCGGTCGCATTTCGATTGAGGTCAAATGGGAGAGGCCCGTGCCCCGCGCGATGTCAGTGCGCGTTAAAGAACACCAGATGGTCGAAATTTCCGGAGCCCTATTGATTTGGCACGTAAAACCCCGCAAATTATCATTAGTATTATTCTTTAGGTGCCTTTCGTATACAAACTGAAAAAAACTATCGCTAAAATTTCGCGCTGTGTGGGATCGAGATAGCTATAAATGTTTGAAGACAAACATATGTTCTTCTTTTCTTAAATGTTTGCAACTGCGTTTCTTTTAAAGTTCTCCTTTACCGTGGAGACGCGCATATATTGTCGGATTTGTTGAATGCACTGCTTGATCAGGTGATAACGCGGTGGAATACTGTAGGGGGCCAATGAAGAAACGTTTTATCGTTTCCGAGGATTCAGCGGCAGTGTTTCGAAGCGGATCAGGAGCTTAAAAAGAGGTGAAAGATAATTATGGTTTAGTTGGATGAAAGTGTACATGTCGCAGCTGTGCAAGTAAACGACTGACTTGAAAAATATGTCGCTAGACCATAGCGCTGCGCGAATGTTCTCATATCATATCTATCAGTCATTATCAGCTGTCGTTACAGCTGCAATGATTTCTTTCTTTTGATTCGTGTGAATCTAGTGTCTTATTCACTTTGGTGATATATAACTATCGCATTAGGAGGCCGCGAAAGCATCACTGCGCTTCTGGCGATCTATGTGCGAACTGCTGTATGATAAAAAAGGACCTTCAATTCTTTTTTCTTTCTTATTTTTTACATCTGTTTATGTACTCTTCTCAAGACCCTTTATTCTACGCACCAGCACTGGGTAGCGAATCATGCAGAGACGCTCAGATGATTAACTTCCCTGCTTGTCGTCACAATTTCTGTATGCACTTTGATAATATGAAGTATAAAACAATATGCGAGTGCCATAAACTGCTTTTTGTATTCCTGGTCGTGCATAGTGCAGTGCAAAAGCCTTTGGCGTAGCGCGGGGGTCGCGGCTAGGGAAATGAGGCGAAGGCTGGTTTTGGGGCGGGTTTACGACGTCTTATTTTTGGATGGACTGCACGTGAAGTACAGGCCACCACTAGGCAAGCACAGGTTAACCCCTTAACACAGTTTCCACGTGCTTGGGCAAGTGTGGACTGCGCTCACCGTCTCATCCCATCCGCGTCGACTGCTTAGCAGAAATTGTGAGTGATTTACGTGCGAGGTCAACTGCGTATACAACGGACTCGATTTTAGAGGAGATATGCATTTCCAGAAGACGAAATCAAGCTACGCCTTGAGAGATTGCCTCGTGCACGTAGGAGCGCTGCTGTATTTCTGTTTGAGCAACATCGGGAGTTTTCAGAAACTCATGACGAAGTTACTACAGCGAAACTGTATATGGCTCGGCGCAGTTGCCAAGATTCCTCCGTCTCTCCTTGCGGGTATGTGCCACGGAAGTTGGGCAAGCCCCACTACTCACCACTGCTCCACTGAAAATGAAGAAGGGAACACACGGGCGGCAAACACCATTTCAGATTTCTGGACAGATGTAACCAATAAATGAGAAAGACTTTAATGAGCCGTCGGGATTAAACCAGTGATAAACACCAGGGCCGCACGTTTCAGCTTTGGTGGTTAACCATCTGTGCGGAGTGTTTGGGCGGTGATCTTTGATTGTGCTGTGTTCTCGCGAAATTCGAAATATGCCGTTGTTCGGATATGTTTGTGCCTTTGTAAATGAATTCAGGACGCTTGTTGACCAGCAGGCGTCAGCAGCACCTATATTTGATATGGCCCCTGTTAATACGGACACGCCGCCATATATGGGCGAAGTTTTCTGCTACCGGTCGGTGGTCTTATATGTTTCTGCCCTGTCTGTACTAGCAGTCCGTACTATATATATGGACGGCGCTTTGTCGACGACAGTGGAAAAGGCACGCATTTTTTGTCTTGATATTAAGGACACTGATTCACATGGTGGTGCATGTAGTGCATAGGTTGAGACCAGGCCCGTAGCCAGGAATTTTTTCCGGGGGAGGTGGGGGGGGGGGGGGGGGCACTTACAGAAAACCTTGATTATTTGTGAAAAAACATCCATTTTTATTCTTTATTTTTGGTAAAAACACCTACTACACCAAAATTTCGGGGGGGGGGGGGGCAGCCCCCCCCCCCCTGCTACAGGCCTGGTTGGGACAAGAAGGAAAGGAGAGGCATGCGCACAGAGCGCTGTCTGCGACTGGTGAAACAAAACGTTGTGACAGGGCACCGAATAATGCGCACCTCTTGATACTGGTGGCACTGATACCGAGAACTGTGATTACAAAGGCCTTCACACATCCTCTTCGCCTCCTCGCCCCATCTTTACATCTCTTTTGTGTCATCTGATGCTAACACGAAGCCGATATGTAATACCACGCGTGCTTTACAAAATGCAATGTTGAACGCCTTCTGGTAACTTCTTAAGAAAGATGATGGAAGGCGTACAACATAGGCTGACGGAGCGTTCTGCTAACCTGAATAATTAAATATGCAAATTCAAAGCGAGAACCAAAACGAAAGCCAAAGCGAGAAGAAAGAAAAAATGAGTAATTATATAGGCCTTTTTAGAAGTTGACGGGGATGCCAACTCTTGGGAGCCTCTGAAGGACGAGCACTGCAGATAATAGAGCTTGTCGGCAGATCCGGTCAGCAAGCATATCTGCAGAACGAAATTTCTGCACTGCCGGAAACAGTTGGTGAAGAGATGAGGCCAAGCGTCACACAACAAGCTGCTCGCCGTGGCTTGCAGGCAGCGATTACCTGCGTTGAACACTTAACAGGGGCCTGTTGAACATGCGCTTCATGTAGCTGACGCGTTGTGCTTCTTGGACATCAAAGCAGGCCTGTCGAAGTCGTCAGAGCAAATCCTATATTTCTGGCTGGATGAACGGTGGTTGCGTTTCCCTAACGCTTAAATTTATCGTTTCTTTTTTTCCCCTCGATTCGTTATATTGGAGGACTGACATATACTGACTACTTTCCTGGAAAACGGAAACGTTTGTGTTAACGAGGCATGTAATATGACATGGCGCTTAGAGTTCCATGGAGAATACGAAAGACTACGGCTCGTGTCAGCCATTCAATGACGAGAGCAGCTTGCGTGTTCGAAAGAAGAAAACAGGGCTCGCCCATTGCGCGCTACTAAACCCTCCGCGAAGCTTTCATTGAGTTGGCGTATATAGCGCGCAGTGCGTTGAAAGGTGTGCAGTGGTAATCACACTCGCGACACTAATTTCATGATAACGAGAGAGGGAAAAATGACAGAAAGGAAAAGAAAGGAGATTAATCAGAACAATTAACGATATGAATTGCTACCTTACTCTGTGTGTGTGTGTGGGGGGGGGGGGGGGGGAGGAGGTGAGGCGACCATAAAGATACGAAGGAGAGAGAGTGAGAGAAACCGAGCACAATAAAATATTCTCATTATACTTGTGTCAATACTGTTTACACCTAACGCATTCCAGGTTCAATATTTAAAAATAAAGCGCTAAAAGTCGAAAGAAGAAGCAAAAACGAGCACGTTTCTAGTGTCGGAGCGAATACAGAATATTTTTTTCAGTTTCAAAATGCATTGGAAGATGGAGAGGGTCGGGAAGGCAGATTGTGTTGACAAAATACTCTTACACACAGGGTATGCGTTATTTCTACACTTACTGAGGTCTTGTCAACGAGATAAAACTGAATTGTCATCACAGTCTGCATACACCGTGATGATAATGTTAAATAAGTGCTCTGAATTGCGCGCGCGTAGAAAGCCCAGGTGACCATATAGAGAATCACTGCGAATGTCATTAAGAGAGTGCGCTCTCATGAGTGGCTGAAATATGGTAAGCAACCTGCATTAGTTATATGGCGTTCCGCTGTTGAGTACGAGGTCGCCGGTTTGATTTCTTACTGCCGACACCCATATTTCGACGCAGGCGTAGTGTAGTACATGGATTACGTCTACGTCCACGCTTTGATTTAGGTGTAACCCCAGTTTGCGAAAAAAAATATTTGGAAGCTTTCCGCTGCTACTTTTCTTACAGCGACAGTGTTCAATGTTCCTTTGGGGAATCAATCAATCAATCAATCAATCAATCAATCAATCAATCAATCAATCAATCAATCAATCAATCAATCAATCAATCAATCAATCAATCGAGGAGGTTAACCAGAACACATCAAAGAAACTTGAAGTAACACAAGTCTAAAGTAATTTCAGCTATCAACTTCGGCCAACTTAGCACGTGTGCTGCAAGGCACACCTGTTCAAACTTCATCTCTGAATCGCGAATAGTTTTAGAGATGAAGTTTAAAAGGATGGACAAGCGGGCGAGTTGGAAGTGTTTTATTGTAGAGCAGCGCACAAACTGGCTCAGAAGGGCAGGGCAAGCACTGATTCTTTCAATGGAAAGAAAGGAGAAGGTTAAATGTTCAGCACGTGACCAAACATAGCACCCGCTCATGTGCGCTCAGAGAAGATAATCTCCTCCAGCTTGTGAGTTGCTCTAGAATGAATGTTTTAGGTGTCAAGATGGCATCCTCAGCTTGGCATTCCGACACTACATATCGTCACGGCGACGAAAGTGTTTCCGCGTAGCGGCTTTCCTTTTTCTTTCACGGCTGTTCAACTGACACCCTCCGGTGCCGTTGATCCAGTGCGCGCATAGTGGACTATTCCACCTTGTCCTCTGTGCAAAACTGTGGCGCCATTGCATCAGCTTCTTCGATATACTACGAAGGGGGCGCCCCATATCTCGCCGACCGGTTTCCTCATTCGTGCTGGGCGGTCAGGGTAAAGCTGTTATCTCCTCGTCGCGACCCCCCACCCTCCCCACACGGGCGTAAGTGTATTCGAGTGCTTCATTAACGCGAAACGTGAGCCGCACGGACGCTCCGGCACGGCGGCGCACGCAGCTATGGGAGTATCTGCGGACGGCGGGGGCACAAAATTTCGCCGTCCTTTCCGCGAGAGCAAACAGGCGTGAGGAGGGAATTACGGAGCGAGGCGGTGATTTATTGCCGCTCCCACGCCCTCGAGCAGCTTCGCTACATCCAACACTCGCGCGTGTCTTTCTTTTCAACACGCTCTTTGAAAACGAAGCGTAACGAATCCTCCACAGAATAGTTTGCGAACAAAGGGACCGAGAAGAGATCGATCCAAATCACCGGCCCGCGGTACTTGCACGCTCGTCGCTGAGGTCATTTGTCTTGCATACGCGCCGCTCAAGCTAAGCTGGAGTCGATCATCTTCGCTACAACGGCGACTGCCAGTCTGTTTTCGACGACCGAACACTGGCCAGTTGCTCGCGGTAACCGTTTGTACGCTTCGAAAACTTACGTGCCATTCGAATCCGTGGCCCAGCGGGGAATCGGCTGAATGCACAGTGATCGACGTCCTGACGTTTCGAGCAGCCTTGTCGTACGGTATATATCAAGAAGCAGTGACACGGTGGGCAGGCGTCGTAAGGGGTTCCAAACGAGTTCAAAGAGAGTATTAAGTTACGTCAACCAATTGCAAACTAAAACCGTAGCGTCATGCCCCGGATGGACTCTGCGAGACACCGAGATGAAAAAAAATTCGGCAGATCCCACGTACCGTGGGAGTCGATGTTTGCGAAGCATGCGGCGGGTAGGTGACTGGCGTAACGCATTTTACTGAGCGACACGTTACAAAATGACGCTAAAGATTTGTATAAATTTTATACGCACACATATATATGTTGAAGAGCCGCATATGTGCTATATAACCAGTTGTTCACGGTTGGGTAGCGCTGCCAATGGCAAGGTCGGTATTACCAACACCAGAAGCGGAAAGCTGATATGTAGTGCTTATACGTGTCCCGAGAACGCATGCATGTTTCACGATCCCGTGTGCATGTTTGCAAGAAGTTCTCGACAGTTCTTGAACAAGGGCATCATCACCGTGATCAGTGAGCACCAGCAGCTGGAAATGACTTGTTATAGTTTGACTTGTTATAGGATCCGGTCGTGATCGTGGTGACGAGGGGTCCATGTCTAGTGAAGTATGTGGTATAGTAGAGCTGTTGGAATTCGTGGATGCCTCGGTCATTTCGTCAAAAAACTGTCTGTCGACAGAGCCGGCGACATGTCGGAACCTGAAGCCACTCTTCGCGTTGGTGAGAGGCCGTCGAGGCTGGTAGGCCTGGATAGTGCTACGTACCAACGTCAGCGGATGGTGTTTGTCCTATTCCTAGACTACCTCGGCGTATGTGACCTACGTAGCCTAGTCTACAAAGCGGCTGTCAATCAATCTGTCATCATCCTCGGTCAGCATGAGGCCATCGCCCAGCCTCGTAAGAAATGAAGAGGACACTGCGTCGTTATGGTGGACGAAGTGCACTTTACGGTGCGGTGATGTGGATATCATTTGTAACTTTCGTTAATGTATTCCTCCGGGGTCGAGCAATGCTTCAATATACCTTGCTGAATCGTAGGAATAAATCGTGATGTTTATTATACTGCTATAAAAGCGGAACCAACACTGGAACTACAGGCGTTAATCTGATATGACGCCTGTATCGTTGGAGTACACATCGTAGGAGTATCATGCATTGTTTATTGCTTTCTTGTAAAATTAGATAGCCAGCACCACAACCACAGTTGACGTTGCACCGACATTACGCCTGTGTAGGCTGTTTTTCAAACCAGTTTATAGACCTGGCGTGGCTCAGTGGTAGAATACCTGATTGCGACGCAGAATACTTGGGTTCGATTTCTGCTGGGATCCTAATTTTCATTCTTTCAATTCGTTGAGTCAACGCTGCGTATGTTGGTTTTCCTTAATGCTCTAGCATTTAAGTTACCAATGTATGTTCTCGCCGTTCCTGGGTAGATATAAACTGTCAATCACCTGTGGCGCATACCCCTACACCGTGGCCCATGGTAAACGGGTATGTGCCACAGTGTCTAGTGGAAAGGGTTTGACGACGTACGCGACAGGATTTTAACGTTATTCATGCCATGACCCGGCAATCATATTCGTCAAAACCTCTTACCCTCCCATGCAAATTTTGGTCTACACCAAGTTAAGGAGGCGATCATGAGAGCACCTAGACGTAGGCGGCTAGATAGATAGATAGATACGTAGATAGAAACGCTCAAAGTGCGAGAGGTTCGCTAAGAAATGCTTCGCATTTAAAACAACGGCGCGTAAGCAGTTTGATCCAATGCCGAAACGATATAGCACCACTACGGCCTTACCAATAACACGCATTCTGCTTGCTGGTATGGAGACTGATGTTAAGGAAACGAAGAAGGAATCGCCCCTACGCCATTTCAGAAATTTTTTCGAGACAAGAATTAACCAGCCGCCAAAGCTCGCATCGCACTTCAGAGGCCTTCTTCAGCTTAGTAAACAAACGCCCGAGCGGAAAGCATTGAAAGTGATGACAAATTTCTTCGAGCATAGCTGCACGCAAGCACATTCTGACTCTGAAACACTTGAGGGGGGCTCAACGTTACCTTTATTCAGGTTCCTGCTCCCTATCATTTACTGTTGCAGATGTCCTCCCTTCATCGTCCTCCTATCAATTTCTACGGATGCATAGTCACGTGCTTTTAATTAGCCTCATACAGTGCTGTGATGTTTCAAATTCTCTGTTTTCGTTCATACTTGATTAAATTGATAGTTTTATACATGAGTAATAAGTCAGTGGTCCTAAATTCTTGTTCGAACCATGCAGGTATTTTTGCTGAGACCGACTGTCACGTAAAGACAGACACGCTGGGGGACAGAGAAATATTGTTTCCAGTGCGTCTGATTCGCAGCTGCATCCACTGCAGTGCTTCCAGGAATATTGCAGGATAGTAGATGCGGAAGCTGGCTGCATTATACGTCAGTGCGATGTCACAGATTCTTTAATTTTGTATTTGGACCATTGGCAGACAGTTCCACGGAAGACCGCAGGGTGGAGTGAGGTTCATGATAGGAACAGAATTGTTATCCACTTGTTGATAGAACGAGGCTACTAAGGAAACCCATGCGGATTTCTCAGAAAGCAAGCTTCTTATAACTGACCAAAAATTCGTACTGGTTCGGGATTCGAACCCGGACCAACAGCGCCTTTTCGGGCCTGTTCCATTATTCTTTTCTTGAAGGGCCGGGGAGGCTTTGCAGTTCCACAGAAGTTCTCGAAACTTGCCAAGTTCAGTTTGCGGCTCCTTTGCGTTACAACGTAGTTCATCTTTGCAGATAAATCACGACGTCAGAGCATTCTGCTTCATATCAAAATCAGTTGAAGCCTGCCAACCAACTTTAATTTCTTCTCTTTTAGTTGTTTTGTGTCTTTAAATATTATTATAACAATGACATTGTTGTGGTCACCAGTGGGTCACCCAGCAATCTTGCAAATCACAGGGCTTAGCGAAACTTTGTGAATACCTTTAGTGTGTGTATACGTGTCATCTGCGTTATGCTTTCTTTTTCATTAGGGTCTATCACATTTGTCATCCAAGCCGACCAGCACCTGGATTAGCACGCCAGGTCATTAGCCGGGCAAATACCTCCAGCTTTTCATTAAAGTCTGTCTTCCTGGTTATGAAATCAAATAGTCTAACCATTCCTGAGCTTGAGCCCTAGTACCGTTTACTGAACAGTATGGAGCGTGGCCTCATAAGGCCAAGATTAAGTGCCGAGTGCACGATGGAGCAGCGTTGCAAACCAATAACTTTCTTGAAGTGGGGACACATTTTCTGCCGGGCCCCCCACTGGGTTCGTTTAACCGTGGATGCAAATTTGCGCATGTCGCGTGCGTTTCCGCGTTGTGCGCCCTTGAGGCGGCGACGTCCAAGTCTGCGCACGAGACTGGACGCAGTCGCGGGCGGTTTACGCGACGAGTGCGAGAAGGGAGTCAAATGCTCCTGTTGTCGCGCCCCTTATAATTAGGTGCGACTGCAAGGAGCTCTTGCCGCACGCCTCCAAGTGTCGGCCCACGTGCTGTTCCGTTCCGCGTTCGACTGGGCACGTTTCGGCGGCCGGCTCGAGAATCGAACCCGCCGCCTCGTGGCGGGATCAGTGGCCCCCCCAACGCGCCTTCACGTGCACAGCGCGTGCGCTGCCCGGGCGCATTCCAGCGCGCGTCTCCCGCAGGTTCGTGCCGGGCAGTGGGGTGGCGAGACGGGGGAGGAGGGGGGTCGCCGGCAGGTCCATGCGGCTGCTCGACCAGCTTGGCTCCGCCTGGCCAGGCGGCTTTTCTCAGTCCGTTCAAGCCGCGCTTGTTTGCGAAGGGCCGCCGCTTTTGACGCCTCTTTGCGAACACGAAACCGTGCCTCGGATACAAAATAAAGCAATGCGGTATGGAGGCCGCGTAACTTTATCTCCACTTGACACACGTCTTTCGGGAGCCGCGGTGTGGGAGGAAAGCGATGAGAGCAAAGAGATAAAGCACAAAAGAAGTAAAGAACGCTTTGCGCGTTTTCACCGATATCAGTCGACTGAACAAAGCCACTGGCGTTCCACGGATGCGTGTGCATTCCTTGTCCCCCCGGTGAACCACATGTGCCGATGTGAATGTTTAAAGAACATTATACTCTAGGGTTTTGCGTGCTAAAGCCACAATATGACTATAAGGCACGCCGTAGTGGGTGACTACGAGTTGTTTTTGGCCACCTGGGGTGCTTTAACGCGTACCCAAACCTAAGCACACGGGTGAATTTTCCATTTCGCCTCCATCGAAGTCCGGCCGCCGTGGCAAGGAATCGAACCCGCATCATCGAGCTTAGTAGTACTGAACCTTAGTCTAAGCTACTGTAGCGAAACGTCGGGGTTGTTAAAAGTTAAGAGCATCGGAAGACCAGGAGACGAAGAAGTGTGGGAGCAAGTCCGCACAGGCAAGCGACGAGGAGTCAACACGATGATTCCGGAGAGCACTCATTGGGGGGTTTATTTATCTAACACAACTTATATTTACAAAATACACTGAATACAAGACATAGAAAATGATGGCATACCCCGTCGGCCTGCCTGGCTGGTCCTGGTCGTGCGATGCTGGTGGGCCCCGAGTCCACTCTCTAGTCGCTGCTTAAATTGAGTTTCGCAGCATCCACGGGTACGCGAACCTCGGGGTTTTCCACCAATTGGCAATCGGCTTCTTAGGACCAATAAGGCAAGCCGAAGGTAACCAATCCCCACGCGAGTTTACGTGGTCGCGTGAATCCTGCTTCGGAACAAAACTAGTGCACTTTCTGTAAACAGCACATTCCAGCAAGCAGCAGCGACGCGCACACACGTGCTCGGGTTTCGGCGGCCGGTCGTCTAGCAGCCCCCTGCTGGGCGCTCACTCGTTCGGGCACGGGGCGCGAACGAAACGACCGGATGTAGCTTCTTCCCCCCGTCGGCTGGAATTCTCCTCCGAGGGTGCCTCTCAAAAGAGCAGTCGAAAAAGAACGTCTCTAACTACATTTCAAAAGAAAAACCTTCTGCTTAACTCTGCCTTTCGCGACACTACCATGGCGGGTGCTCATGTGAATGTGAACACTACTGTATTATTTTCGCGATCACTCAACAATCTCAGCGATCAGTTCTGTTTGCAACTACTTTTTATTTATCTCTTTCTCGTATGCCTTGCACTTTGGCAGTACTGTGCGTTCAATATCACAGCGATCCGACTGTAGTGTTGTGATTGTAAGATCTATATGAAAAAAGTCAGAACTACCGACATTTGGGCGAGTTGATATGCATTCGTGGTCGGGAAAGTTACTAGCAGCGTTAAAAAAAAAAAAAAAGCGGATACTGAGGACAGAGAAACAGATCAAGACATGCGCTGCACTATATCAACTGAAATTCGTTGAAGTTTATTAACTTGCGCTCGAAGCCTCGTATGACCATATACCGCCCAGTTGCAGGAAATGTCGGTGCTCCGCCATTTCCTGGTGTTGCCATTTTGTTTTGTCATATTTTACACTCACGATCGCGATTGTATCATGCGTCGCTTGCGTTCGGGCGCAAAGAAATCCAGTTTAATACGCAGGCTGAATGATTTTCATACTTGTTTTTATTTTTTGGCCTTGTTCATTTTTTCACAGAATTCGCGCTGCGCGCTTTCCAATTATTTTACCTCTAAAAGGACTGAGCGCTGGGCGAGTTAGTGCTTCATTACCACGAAAAACTGCGCGAAATAAACAGGGACAGGGAAGACACACGCACAAGCGCAGACTAGCAAGTGGAAGTTTATTGAAGGAACCACAAATATAAATAACAAGAAAACCATGTGAAACCTTCTGCCAAAGTAGTCTCCCTGGATGGTCTTGCCGGAAGCCCATCTTAAGACCCTAGGTATGGGTCCAAAATTCTGCTTCGAGGCAACCCTTGGGCATCCGAAAATTTTGGCCGTGGCGCGTTCTGTCGCTGAAAGGGTTTCTGAAGATGGAAAGGGAAGGTGCATCGCTGAAGGAGCAGGGGTTGTGACCGCGCTCAATGAAAGGAGCGGAAGAAAGTGCAAGGTTCATCCCTTGGTGGACTACATAGTTTCCAATAGTATCAGACCTTTGCTCGCCGACAAGGAAGGGAACCTAGTTCTCCTGCATGAGAGCACCTTTTCGGAAAAGGCGATGCTTGCGCTGGAGAAGAACCTCAAGAGTGTAGGGGAAAAACCAAGGGACGTGAAGAAGAAAGCCCTACTGGAACAGCTGAAGCTTGGCAGGCTGTGTGCGGATGTGAGAGGCGAGAAATGAAATTTGCTGAGCCTTTTCTTCACTGTAAAAACCCACAAGGAGGGTCACCCCTTTAGGGCAATTGTTTCAGAGCGCGGAACTTGGCAGTGTTTGGTATCTGGCTTCCTGCAAAAGCACCTCTCGTCTCTGTGCATTCGGGATCCTTTCCGTCTTAAGAATTCAGATGAAGTTGTTCAGTTCCTGAGGACAGTAACACCCGGAGCTATGTCAGTGTTTAGTATAGATGTGGAGGACCTTTTCTACTCGTTGGAGCATGACACCCTGATGGAAAGTTTGAGAGACTGCATACAAAAAGACAACTACGAGCTAAGGTTCCAGAATGTCTATGGCGTTTCTGTTGGGGCCTTCCTGGAACTGTTGTCGGTGTATTTACGCTAGACTCTGGTTGAGTGGAAAGGGGGCGTGTACGGGCAGAAATCGGGGGTCTGTATTGGTTCCCGTGTTGCGCCTATACTGAGTGAGGTGTACCTAGGTAGGATTGATCGTGACCTCAAAGTGGCCTTGGGATGTGTAGCACTTGAGACTATGCGTTACGTCGATGATTTTCTTGTTTTTGTTGAAAAGAACAATTGCGTGAATGCTAGAGTCAATGTGCTGAAAATGTTCAAGGAGAAGGGGCGGGGTTTGAAATTTACTTTTGAGGTCCCAAAAGATGATTGTATTCTATTTTTGGATTTGAAAATCAAGATCGGGCAAGAGCACACATGTTGGCTGTATTCGCCTCGGCCAGTTAAGCCCATTCTCGATTTGAATTCTTGTCATTCCAAATTAGTAAAGAATGGTATCGCGGCATCGTGCTTAGAATCTGCTTTGCCCAAGTCGTGCCCGCATCAAATGCCGGTTGCTTTTGATAACCAGATCAAAAGACTTAGGCTATCAAACTTTCCTGAAGAAAACTTGGCGTGTCTTAGTGAAAGACTATTGAATAAACTCAAACAAGAAGGAAAGGGCGGTGGCGACAGGGTGGCCACTGATAAAGATATGCCAATCGCCTGCATTCCGTATCTTCATGCTTTCTCCCACCGTATGAAAAAGGTGGGAAATCGGTATGGTGTCAAGGTGGTTTTTTTTCTTCTAGGAACAAGTTGCAAGGGCCGAGTCTGCGCAGCAGTGGATAGGAAAGTCGAAGGCAAAGGAAAAAAGTGGAGTGAATGTGAAGTTAATCATCGGGAGGGGTTAGTTGAATACGGCAAGGGTGTTGTCTATCTCATCCCCTTGTCTTGCGGAAATGGCTATATCGGGCAAACCGGGAGGTGTTTGAACAATCGTCTAATGGATCACAGGGCTTCACTGGAGGCTCAGCCTTCGTCAAATCTGTGCTTGCATTGCAAAGTTTGCAAATGTCACGCGTTGCTGCATGAAACAAAGGTGCTGTCTCGGCATAAAGATAGGACAGCGCGAGAAGTGGCTGAAGCATTCTACATTCACAAGTATGGCAGCATGTGCGTTACCAGGCCTTCGGTTACGTTACGCAAACTAGAGATAGATTAACTAACCGCCAACCTCTAATCGTTCACGTAGTTTTTTTGTTATTTATATCTGTGCTTCCTTCAATAAACTTCCAGTTGCTAGTCCGCGCTTGTTCTTCCCTGTCCCTCGGTTTATTTCGCGCAGTTTTTTGGTAGTATTTTACCTCCTTCCCTTTTTTATTTTATATTATCATGCGTGCTTCATTAAACTTCAGCTGATAGTGCGCTCGTTTGTTTCTCAGTCCTATCTGCGTTTCGTTCTCACTTCTCGTAACTTTCCGAGCTATTAAAGGTACTCAACAAACAGCATACACGGGAAGTCGGCATAAGCACTGAAGACGTTGTTTTTGGCATTATTTTGTTATCATCATCATCAGCAGCAGCAGCAGCAGCTACGTCCACTTCATGACGAAGGCACTTCCCAATGATCTCCAATTCACCCTGTCTTGCCCCACGCTGGTTTTATTTTATGCCTGTGAACTTCTGAATTTCATTACTCCATCTAACTCTCTGCCTTTCGCGACTGTGTTTCCCTCCCTAGGTACCCATTCCGCCATTGACTATCGGTAGTCAGTTATCCTAATCGGTATTTTTGGGCCAAAATTTAACCTATAGCCCTGATGCGTAACGCAGAGGCGTCGCTACCAGAATGAAATATACGAGAAAAAAAGATTAAAAAAAAAAAACTAAATAGATCGTATGCGTGTTTTAGTCAAATGTGTAGAATGCTGTGTTTGGCGCGCGGTGACGAAATAGGCAGCACCTTATCAATTGGGCGAATCGGTTCATGGCCGGAAGAATACTCGCAGCGTGATAAAACCACAGACATACATGCACGTATAGGCAGTGTCGTCCTTGAATACACATGCTCCATCCTTGAAGGCAACGCCTGAACGCGGATAAATTCAGTTCAACCTCGACAGTTCTTAAATGTGTCGTTTGTGTCAGGCAGATATGAATACACACAAGTGTACAATCTGCTGGCCTATGACAAACCTTTGTTTCATCTTTCGACGTTTTTTTTTTAAATCATACGCATAAATGGTCTTCCGTAAATAACGGGCTGGTAGGTGACGGAACGCCTGGCATGCTGTACTCTAGATGGGATAGGGTGGGAAATAAAAATCATACGCTCAGCGCAAGTTCCCGACGCGCAACATGCACAAAACACGCCACGGCACACAACAAAGAGAACTAAAATATCTCGTTCAGGCCACCGTCTCTCGCGAATGTTTTCGTTGCACTAATGTCGTGGCCAGGTATAAGTATCATAGCTGAAAGAGTCACAGTCTTTTCTTTATATTCGGAGCGGCCACTGCGGCTGTCCTTCGAAAGTGAATAAGCTGCGAGATATTATTCCCTTACGCGTAATCATTAGCGATCTTTTTTTAAATTTTTAAATAGCAATTATCTTGCGCTTCACGCGTCTGCCTGAGCGATATGGCGCAACGATGGGGCATCATGTAACGAAGAGCTTGCGGCCTCGCGTGATGTGGGTCCACTGCATCCAGGTTGTGACTCCAAGCTCGTCTGAAGCCCAGCGCGCAACCTCGATAGACGTGGTTGTCCCCTGGTCGCGTGAACGTAATAGCTAAGCTCACTACGGGATCAATATTCATTTTAGACCCAAAAGCGCGCGATTTCGTTGGTCGGTGATGGTACCGTTGACAACGACGGCGCCTGTCTCTTATCTCTTTAAATTCGGCGTCAATTTCACTGCGACGCATCTTGTTTGGCTTAATGGGCTGCCGTTCGCTACCGTAGGCAACAATGTAACCGGGCCGGGATGACAGTGCGCCAAACAAAGGTCCCGCGTGCAGCAATTCTGGGACGTATGTTGGATCGGGGCCAGGGACGTAGACACTTGCGGAACGCCGCGCTTACGAAAGCGTGCTATGCTGGAGACGGGGGTGTCGCAATCTTCGGCTCATCTCTGGCTTGTTTATCTCACGGCTACGGACTGGCACTGTGCTTACTACTGCTCCCTTGGTTCATCGCCTGAGTGAGTGACTCGCTGAGTGACCGAGTGACTGACTGCCCCAGTCCCTGACTCAATGCGCTTGACTCTTGCATCATTCTCGATTATATATATATGGCGTCTTCTGTGGCGGCCGTCCGGGAATACAGATAAAGAGGGAAATAGGGAACGAAGGAAAGGCACGGAAATTTACTAGACTTGTCCCGTTTGCTATATACGCACACATAAGGGAGGGCAAGGGGGTAAAAGCGACTGGTAAATACCTAGCTCTCAAAATACCGCAAACGTTGCTTTTTACGTGCGACGTGAAGCAAATGGAACCGTCAGAACCGTCGCACCAACTTTCAATACCTCGCACGTTGCACAAAATTGCTCACGAGTCTCTCTCTCTCTCTTGTCCCGCTTGTTTCAACAAGTAACCCGCTGTTAACTGGCGTACAGAGCACATACGTTACAGCGTGTCTTTGCACCACGTCCAATTATAGCGTTTGGAGCACGCAGTGCGCCATTCGGTTGAATAATAAACCGCGCTGAGGACAGGTTTGACGGCGCGAGGGGAGGAGGGGGGGGGGAGCAATTGCGGAGCGCGTTGTCGTTTACGAAACCTCGACTTAACCTAAACGTGAACTTCTCGCGTGCAGTTCATTAGTCTCGCTGGAATACGAAATTTGCCTCTTTTATCTTCCGTCGATGCCGAAAAATAAAAGGAGGAAGTAAATTCGAGCTCTTCAAACGTACGCAAGATGAAATAGTACGAGAAAAGGCGTTCGCCAGAAAATCCAGTCTAGACAAAGTTGCTTCGAACTTAAGCGACGCGCGGCAGGACCCGAATCAGCAGATCCGCGCAGCGCGAGCAGCGCTGACCGGTTCAGGTCCGGTTGCGAAAACAGAGCTTCTTTGCATTTTTTCTCGGTAAAGATCGCCAGATGTCACGCGCGATCGCTCGGAAATCTCGACGCTAAATTGGTGCCTCCGCCTATAGGCGGACCGAAGCGCCGCAGTGGCCGAAAGGAGGCTGCTGTGTGTAACATCGACGCTTGAGATGGTGGTCGCGACCAACGCGTGTGGCTGCTCTAAGCTGTGGAGACAGCCTGAGGCAGGAAAAAAAAAGAACAAAAATCTTCGAAGGCGACCATTTACTAAACCTGTTCAAAAGGGCCAAAGCCCGCACAGTGGCAAACGGAAGAAGCGATACATAGTAGGAAATCAGCGCGTTTTAAACCTGTCGATCTTTTAAAAACGTCAAAAAGAAAAAGCTAGCGACCTTCCCACCTTGTCTTAGCAGAGAATATCGGGAAGAGAGATCGAATGCGAGGCGAGCGGCGTGGAGTACGAATAGAGGCAACACTTCCTGTCCAGATTTGAGTTTTCACTCCGAAAACGCAAAGGCGAAATCGTCTGGCATTGCGTGCACGCTGTACGCAGTCATTCGTGGATAAGGTGCCTTTTACGGTCTCCGTTGGCTGTGATGTATATGAAATGCTTTTCTTTTTTTTCCCGTATTATCGACGTGACAAGAAGTAGCCGGCACCATTATCTGGTGGCGACATCTGTCGATATATATTCACCCGTGTCAATGAAATAAAAGAAGAGTACGCTATAGGACTCCAGCAGTTCCACTGCACGAGCGGGAACTGACGACGCTGCAGCCATCAGAGGTCCACATCTGGGCTTTTTTGGCATCGTGGCGAGATGCTAGAACCTCTCAGGAGTAACCTGCCCCCTGGTTTATGGGCAGAGCGTGTTTTCATGGTATTAACAAAGAGTCAGTAATAAAGTACTGACTATTTACGTTGCAGCTTATTGCCATTTGCGCACTGTAGCAGTGGAGATCACAAGGCACGTGGATAGCATTTCCAGAATGCCGCCAGTTCCTTGATATTGGTTTCCCAATTTTGCGTCGAAATGCGCTGGCGGTCCTGTTACTTTAGTCACTTAATGCATAAAACGGCGTTTAAAGAATTTTGTGGAATAACAGTGTATTTTTATCGCTAGTATGACGGTGCCTGCCTCGACACGAGGCACTATTCGAATTCGTTCCAACTGGATATGTCTGGCAACATATGACCGGCCACATTTCGCAGCTTGAAATATGGGTCGTACGTAAAACAACGGTTCAAATATAGTTAGTGATTTAATTTTTTAAATGTTGATTATACACCCTCATTTGTACAGGTAATTCGCGCCTTTTGGACCGATGCAATTCAAGCATGAGAACTGTGATGCCTGCCCCAGGCAATTCTTTTAAAGTAATGTATACGGTGTTTAGCTGATACTGCAGATTCCTTACTATGTACAATGTTAGCGGATTCACAATAAAACATTCGCCGGGTCCCAGCGCTGCTTCGCAGTGTGGCCGAAACCGGACGTTGTAACTTTTGAACGAGGGGGGAGGCGTTGGGCGAAGCCAGTGGAAAGCTGTTGTTTCGCAATGCAGTCGCGGCTGTCGCACCTGATATCGAATCGCCGCAGAGTTCTTTTTTCGGTCCGAGATTGCGATCGCTTGCAGCGCGTATCTCGTATGGCGCATCGCTGATACTTACTACGCCCTCGCATCCTGAATGGAAGCCAAGATTAACGAGAGCGCCGCCACAAGCGGCCGGACGCTCTCCCGCTGAGGCGACCGCCACGTTTTACGGAATGCTCAACCAGTTCCGCAGACGGGCCCGCGGTAGTATATAGAACAAGCTATGTACAGCAAAGTGCGTGGGCTCACGCATTCGGCTCTACCAAGCGGGCACGTGACTTGACATGGTCGCATCTGCTGTGTGTGTGTTTCTTTGGTGGCGAAAGCCGGTCCGATCTTCCTCCTCCACGGGGGGAGGGGGGCAGCTGCTGCTCGATACAAAGTGCGCTTCTATAGGCGGAAACAAGAAATAGAAAAGTAGTTTCCTCGAGTCGGTGGCAGTGCGCTGAACCGCGCCAATTTTCTACTTAATTATGCGCTTGGGGAACGCGTTAAGGGAAAAGGAAGAAGATGGGCCGCACAAGCTCTTGAAGGAAAGTCAACCCATCGCTCCCGGCGACGTTTTGGGCGAGCTGCGTCCCAGCGCAAGTGGCTCACCACCACTTGTCGCCAGCGTCACTCACGGCGAGAGGCAAACGTTCACCAGCTTTGTCAGCGGCAGTAACGCCCGTTCTATCGAAACCTCTGCTTGCCTCCGCATCAAACGAGCGCGGTCCGGCTCCGAGCGGCGCATCGATGCTATTCGGCGTATTGTGATGGAATGAGCAGTTTCATTGCCTCATTGGCGGCTCGCGTTTATAAAACAGACTGTCGGATTGTTTCTCTTTCTTTTGTGCCTTCACTCGAAACAAAGTGCAGATGAGGAAGTAGGCCTCACTTATGAAGCCGTTATTTTGCGTTCATTGTAAAATTTAACGACGCTTGTCTTAAAGTTGAGGTTTCTTTTTACAGTGCCGCTGTAACTGCGCACGTAAAGGAAGTAAGAGAGGGAGAGATGAACGTTCTCCTTTCAAGACGTGCGTGAAAGTATCCCAGGTGGACCTATCTGGGACCACGTTTTACGTGAACTTGCGCTTACAGGCACGAACAAATTCGATCCCGAACTCACCCCCAGACAGCGTGTCTCACAGCCTGTGGAGTCCCATAGCTTACCTTATATTACGCGTGCGCGCACGAACTCTCCTTTTTTTACTTTCTCGCATTCCTGGGCCTCGCGTTCCCATGGCGAGGAGCCTGGGAAGATGGATCGTCTCTTTGTTGACGGCTCGCGTTGTGCCTCTTCCTTTTTTTTATCTCTCTCTTGCAGGCAAAACTGGAAAGCAACAAAGAGCGCCGCGAGCGAGAAGTCGGCGGTAGAGCGCGTTCTCCCGCCGCGGCGTGCATCTTGTTTGTCTGCCCACGCCGGGATTGCGCGCTATGGACGCGTTGCCGGAACCACAGCTGCGCATATATTCCCCGCCCTAATCCACTCCATGCCGCGCACGTTTGTTGACATAACGCGCTCTTGTTCATATTAGAGCGAGTGCAACCAAGGCCGGACGCACGCACTGCCTGTGGGAACGGGTTGTGCCTCAGCACGCGCTGACCGCCGCAGTTCTTCGATTTCGCCTATTGACCGCGGGAAAGCGGCGGCGGCCGTGCGATGCCCCCTCCCAGCCTTTCTCTCCATCACGGAGTCAGCTGCGGCGGCGGCGGCGCGCAATATGGGTCGACGTTTGATCCGATTGAGGTGCGCCGGCGCGATGACGGAATGAAAACAGGCGGAACCGAATGCCCGAGGCAACTGCGTTAGCGGTCTCGTCTGTGTCTTAAGGCGACCGCCACTTTAACATCTGGGCACACATGAGGTTAAGAGTGCAGTGTGTTTGTTTGCTTGGCCGAACGAGGTGATTTGCGTGAATGCGTTGTTAACTGTCAGCACAAACTGAAGGCTATTGTACACGGTTGGTACGCGGCTTTAATTTCTCTCCACGTCTCACTTGAGACTTGAACGCCCTTTGTCCGCATGCGTTCGGTCTTTCGTCCCGTAGTCGTATACTCTTCGCTTGCCCCTTCGAGTGGGCGGGCTTATTTCTTCCTGGGAAGAATCACGTGACATGTTTAATCGAATGAGCCACTTTCTTTATGCACGCGTGTATTACGTACACCATTTACCATTTGAACACGCACACAAATATATATATATATATATATATATATATATATATATATATATATATATATATATATATATATATATATATATATATATATATATGAGAGGGTGCGTGAGTAAGTTTGCATACTAATTCTGCTTTCTAGAAATACAGTTGTTGCGAGTACAGCGAGTGTATTCTTTTCCTGTGTCTTGTCCGCTTTTGTTCTGTTCAGTGTGCTGCTTCACACACGTGCTGTAATGGTCAGTCATCACCTGGCCAGACTCTCGACCTTGTTGAACAAGTATTTAGATGACAAAATTAATCAAAACGAAGAATAGAACACGGAATATGTGTAGTTTTGATTTTAAAACAAGAAATGATTTTTTTATTTTGCCTCCAGCCAGGTTCACACATAAATTAGTAGAAAAGGCGGTGAAGAGTTGCGTTATCGACGTGAAGAGAATCGCCGAATAAACAGGCTTATATGTCTCGGATTTCAATACAAAAAACATTTAATTCGGAGTAGTAAGCCCGTAAACATCTACTAACTACAAACTGCATGTGCTGGAAAAAAGGAAAGAAAAGAAAGCAATACTCAGAAAAAGTAATTATGAAATACTTCACTTCCCTTATTTTTGAGAATTTTCACACATATTTCTTGAAACACTCGTATAGTGCTTCAGTGTGGGGCGTCTGGTTCTTGCTAGTCGGGATATTTAATTAACCTGATTTGCCCCAAAGCATTTCTAAAAGGGGAAGAAAATTAAGCTGATCATGACGTTTAAAGAAAGCGCGTTAAGCGAATGCAAGTTCCGTAATCAGGAAAGATTGCAGAGTAGTAGTCAAATCCGTGTTGCGGCTGAGTTGCCTTGGAAGGCCGGTGAAACAGCATGCAAATTGTGTTATAGGAGAGCCAACGTTAATGCAGACAGATGCGGCAGTGGTGCAAGTTTTCCTCGTCCATGTACCTCCCGACTGTCGCGTGCGATAACTCTACCGTAGGATAGAATGTGCATACTCGGATGCGGCTAATAGCACACAGCAGTACAGCTAGATACATAGGACGTGTCGCAGGTGTACCGCATCATACACGTTAGTTTGACGTCACGTGATGCGTCACAAGTGCTCCCTTGAGGAAGTGTCAAGTTCCAGACTCTCAGAAATCCTTATCGGCCACTGTGTGGGAAGACGACGTCACAATGGATGGGTGCTTTTCTCTCTCTCTCTTTCTTTCTTTTTTTCTTTTTTTGCTGGCGTTATCGCAGAGTCGACCCCTTTGCCTCTGCCGCGGGCACTGTCGCAGCACTATGTTCAACGTGCAGCTTAAGTACGAATGTCCGAATGAAAAACAGTAGAGAATATAAAGCTCTAGATAAAAGTGTGCTGAAAAAAAAAAAAAAAAACGCCAGGCCTGCGCTGAAACCGCAGCACAGTCACAGCGAAAGCTGGAAGAGCGGCGTTTCTAGAGCCCGTTGCAAGCTCTCTTGGGGCTACAATACAAGTACATTAGAAAGGTACCCACTATGCCATAAATCACAATTTTTGTGAAGTTGGGAAGCACCTACTAAGCCATTATTCGTCATTCTGCGGAAAAACGAGGCATCAGCTACACGTCTGTAAGGCATTATGTGCACTTTGTTGACGCGACGACTGATGACGATGAAGAATTATGGCTCAGCCCTTTGTAATGGGTTGGAAGCTTTAAACGGCCCACCAGTTATGTAATTTGCATTGGGTGACACCCGGTCGCTATTTCCCTCTCCCGTCATGCTGTATAACATACGTTGACGTGGGAGAGAGACCGGGGGGGGGGGGGCGAAGAACTTTAGAGACCGAGCGAATTCATACAAGCACTTGCGAGGAACCCACTACGCTATAAATCATTGTAATTTTACTGGCCCCGAGGAAATGGATCATGCTTGGCTTCCTTGGCAACCAATACAAGTGCACTTGCGAGGAACCCACTACGCTATAAATCATTGTAATTTTACTGAGACCCCGAGGAAATGGATCATGCGCTTATGGGCTTCCTTGGCAACCAATACAAGTGCACTTGCGAGGAACCCACTACGCTATAAATCATTGTAATTTTACTGAGACCCCGAGGAAATGGATCATGCGCTTATGGGCTTCCTTGGCAACCAATACAAGTGCACTTGCGAGGAACCCACTACGCTATAAATCATTGTAATTTTACTGAGACCCCGAGGAAATGGATCATGCGCTTATGGGCTTCCTTGGCAACCAATACAAGTGCACTTGCGAGGAACCCACTACGCTATAAATCATTGTAATTTTACTGAGACCCCGAGGAAATGGATCATGCGCTTATGGGCTTCCTTGGCAACCAATACAAGTGCACTTGCGAGGAACCCACTACGCTATAAATCATTGTATTTTTTTAGAAGTAGGGCAGCAGGCACTGTGCCATTTTTCGTCATTCTACGGAGAGCCGTGGTACCTGCTAAACGCATGCAAGGCATTATGCGCACTTTGTTGATGCTGTGCCTGATGACGACGAAGAATTATGGCAGATCCTTTGTAATGGGTTGGAAGCATTCAACAACCTACTCGTTGCGCAATTCGCATTGTGTGACGCCTGCATGGTTACAGAATTCGCGTTGTGCGACGCTTGGTGCTTATTTTACTCTTCTACCACGCTATATTGCATATGCTAATGTGGTTCCTTCCCGACATGAAGCCTGTATAAGACCTTTTTGCAAAGCAGTTTCAAGCACCGGCATGGCTCAGAGGTTGAATACTGGGCTCACACGCAGAGGGTTCAGGTTCGGACCTCGTTCCATCCTGGATTTTTTTCTTATTTCGTTTTTTTTCTTATTTCGAGCGATACTGGTTTCGGACACCGGCGGCGGCGGCGGACAACTACGGCGCGAAAAACGGCTGGTGAAATGACCTCATAACAGCTTTCGCTGTAAAAAGTTGCGTAAATCCCGCAGCGCATGCGTATACTCGCTTACGTTCCCCTGTAGCATCGCTATAGGACGATAGATAAGTTTAGGAAGTAGCCATATGAGAACGTCAGAACCTACACGCTCAGCAGGTCAGGGTTTGAATCCCTACACGCTCCGAAGGTCGAGGGTTCGATACATTTCAGAAGTTTCAGGGTCGAGTCCCATCATACCGCAGAGGCTCAAAGTTCGCTGCCCTACATGCATTAAAGTCTACGCTTAGGTACCTGACACACTAAGAAAGGCGAGGGTTCGGGTACCGACACGCTCAGAAGGTCGAATGTTCGAGTTGCGACACGCTCCGTAGGTAATAGGTGCGATTCATTATCACCCAAATACTACAAATGCATGCCTATGCATTCATATGGGATCGCGGTGCCTCGCAATGCATTCCTGTAGAAGCGCCTTTATACGTGACCGAAATAGCCGGGAAATAGCCTAAGATAGGCTTCGCATATAAAACTTTTATTCCTTGCGCGAACGTCCCGGCGCTCACCTCTAAATCGGTCAGCTACCAGCCCTCACCCAACGCTTTTCCGACGACAGCGCGATGAAAAGGTGGCCGATCCCGGAAACCATATAATACACAGTGGCGTTGCATCGCGTGGTGGGTGCGCTCGTGCCTTTCTGATATTAGCGGGGCAGGCACGATATCACCTATTCATATTTGAAGAAAATCAGCGCACAGAAAAACGAAGACAAAGAGTGTGTTTCATCTCTTCTTTGTCTTCGTTTTTCTGTGCGCTGATTTTCTTCAAATATGAATACGCACCAACTCGCCCAACTAGCTACCTATGCTGCAAAACGCTTTGAGCAAGGGCAGCATATTCATTTCATTTAAAATGATACTCCGGGGTTTTACGTGCCTGAATCCCAATATGATTATGATATGAGGCACACCACGTAGTAGGGGATTCCGGGAGAATTTTGACCAGCTGTGGCTCTTTAACGGACACCTAAATCTAAGCACATGGGTGTTCTTGCAGTTCGCCCCCACCGAAACACGGCCGCCGTGGCGGAGTATCGAGCTTGCGACCTCGTGCTAAGCAGCGCAACACCTTAACCGCTAGGCACCACAGCAAGTGTTTGTGGAATTTCATCACTCGCTTCACGAATGCTTGTTAACAGAAATTCCTTTATATGCGTTCGAGCTGGGTATTATTATTATTATTATTATTATTATTATTATTATTATTATTATTATTATTATTATTATTATTATTATTATTATTATTATTATTATTATTATTTCCAATGTGTGTCAGCCGTTGGCATAGCCAGGTGGGGGAGTCAAACCCCCCCGAAGTTTTTCAGTTTTTGCGTGTGTGTATACATACACACATACAAACGCACGTGCGAACATACATAAAGGATAGTTAACCCCATCCCCCCACCCCCCTTCCGAAAAAAAATTTCTGGCTACGCCCCTGGTGTCAGTGGTCAGTCACTCTTCAAATGGAAATGGGCTCAGCCATTCGAAAAATGAATGAAATTCAGTTTATGTGGTGCGCTAAATTTCGTCCCATAGCCAAGCGTGTTCGCGCGTGGGGCGACGATTTTCCTCACTTATTTCAGTAAACCGACAGATTTCGCACCAAGAGATCGAAGCACGCGGAATGAAGAGTAAAATGTGCAGGCATACAGTATAATGCAGTTCCCGCGTCAACGGGAGGGTTGCACCGGGCACGTGCACTGCAGCAGAACTGATAGAGACCGCTGTGTATATAGGCTAATAGCGGCGCTGCACAATGTCCAAATAGAAGTGGTCCTACGGGTGACTAAACATGAGCAGGAAAAACAGGAAAACGAAAAAGGTCAGCGGTCTAGACGGCTTCTGTAGCGGAACGTAACTGCCATGGTCGCTCTTCGTGAGGACACAAAACCGGCTGACAAGGAAGACGGAAAGATGTTGCATAGTGAGTTACGACGCAGTTGCTCATTCATGGTTGTCCCTCACGCAGGACGACCCGTCGGCCCTTCCAAGTCGGAAGACGAACGCTCACTGCCTTTTCACGGCATGCGCATTCGTTTAGTCCTCCTGAAAGCACAGGCCTTGCATCGAGGAGCGGGAATAGAATGGAATGTCAGATAAAAAAAGAGAAGGATATAGAAAGTGCGAGTACATGAGTGCACCGTAGCGGAACGCTTCGACTTAATGAATCTGGTTTTTCACTGCACTCTTGCATTATTCAGCGCACGTTGCTGCTGCCGTTAAACTCACGCGACTAGCTGCACGGACGACCATCAGCGGTAGCTAAATTAACGGAGTTAAAAAAAAATAAGCCTTTACTTACAACCAAGGGCAAGACGGCGAAAGTGGGCTTTGCGCAAGTAGGAAACCTATTTATGAATGGAGCGTTGGTAAATGACACTGCAAAAAGCCATAAATTACGAATACGTGGGTTTTTCATTACCACATTACTTTTTACTTTGTGGATGTTATCGTTTATTTGCGTAGCAAATAATACTAACGATACCCAAACGGAAGCGTTGCAGAGTCAGGACCCCGAAACAGTGACAGTTAGGCCAGTGGACAAGCGCTTCTGCTCCATGTCTTTTCTGATTTTGTTTATGTCTCGGTTTTAAGAAATAAACTCCTGCTCCCCATATATATCATCGGACGGAAACGCCGGTTTACGTTAACGGATACGGATTATCGATTCGCTTCCTGAGGATAGAACGAGGTAAAGTCAGAGACTATAGATTGGATATTTTATACGAGAGAGGAGAAGGTTAAGAGTTGGGACCACCGGATTAACAGCGCGTACCGTCACGTTTTCCTTGACTTCGTCTTGATTTGGCGACCCTGCTGCAGGTTTGTGTTGTTTACTTCGCTCGCTCTTTGACCCCGGCGTTACTCGCGCGAGACCACTGCGGTGTCCGTTCGGCGAAGGAAGCTGCTAATGGCGTGCCTAGACTAATGAGAGAACTGAGACCCCCCTGCATAATCGTCGGACGTCTGCGCTAAATGCCTGCCACTGCACTATGCCTTGTTGCCTGCAGTGAATACACGGGACTACGAAATAGGCTAGTCTCGCATGCCGCCCCTCATCCGTGTGTGAGATTTACGTTCTGCCTGCTTCTTCTGCCGTTTGTTTCTTCTTCTCTTTACCGCATGTTCCACTTCCCTATATTGCGTATAGGGTGATTAACCTACCTGACTTTCACTGTCTCCTCTTTCTTTATTAGTTAGCATTGATTCATTTCATGGGGTAACTCGCACAGAGTTGTTTGTATTGCATGATCTCATTCTAGGGCCTCACGTACCTTTTTTGAGGGCTCTACAAGCAACGCTTCTTGTTTCAAACATACATCTTGCGGACGCCACACTCGACTTTTCAGTTATCGCTTGACGCCATTGCCGCTGGAAAGGTGGGGGATTTCTTAACGCTGATGAGCCTTGTTGAATGCGTGACTCTTGCCACGCGAGCGCTGGGATCTTGCTGGTTGCGACTCTTGGCAAGCCTGAGAAGACATCGCTACAGGAAACGGCGAAGTATAATAGTTCCGCGTCCACTGTGACTGCAGCCGTGTTGGACGAACGGCTTTCGAATTCCTGTTGCGCGCGTGGGTCCGCGTGGGACGAATGGTCCGAGTGCGTAGCAGAGAAATGCGAAAATTTTTCCAAATTGTATTTGCCAGCCCCTCCGGGATTTGACGTGGCTGCTATTAGTGCTGCTGCCGGACGTATACGTGGATATGCCCATAAACTTCGGATGCGTGCTGGATCGAAACTCTAGACAACAGGCTCACGTAGAGGGCTGAATGTTGACTGCCAAAGTATGTTCTCCGTAATCAAAGAATAAACCACGAAAAAAAAAGTTTTACCTTTAAAGCCTGTGACGTAGGCTCCTGATGATGATGATGTAGGCTCTTGGAACACATATAGCTCCTAATAAAATAGCGAATTATATTCAGCAGCTCCTTTATTTATTTGATTTTTCAGTTGAGTATGTGCGAAGATGTAATTGCCCTTTCTTTGCTAATTTTTCAGGATGGCTATGTGCTGCTGTGGCCCAGGAGGTATAGGTGTATTCCACGTAAGATATGTGTCTAGCTTCGCTGTGCATACGCCTCTCTTCCCGAGTCTTTCCTCGAAAAGCATCATACACCCGCTGCAGTAGCCCAAAGGCTATGGTGTTACTCTGCTGAGAGCGTATGTCCAGTTCGACTGCGGCCGCGCCGGTATCGAATAGGGCGTAGGATGGTAATTTTTCGGAATATACCCTGCCCGATACATATTAAGAAATTAATGTTCACTTCTCTTTCAGTAGTTCTCTCTCTCTTTTTTTTTTTTTGCGATGAACATCGCGGAGTAGAACATAGCACCAGCAGCCTTTGAAATGTACAACCCTGAGCTGTAGAATCGTGGTGGCAACTAGGCTATCATGAAAAGCATCTCGTTGTCTGCGCTATGCTGTGGGAATGAGTGGTAAAGGGAAATAGGAAGATTAGAGACATGGTGGGGAAAGAAAGACGTGGCGAATTTGCTCAAGGGCGCGGACTGAAGCACTCAGTCAAAGGCAGTCACACCGGCCGGCTGTCCACAAGAAGCACAAAATTGCCTTCATTGCCTTGTGATCCGACGAGGGATGGGGACGGCGTTCGAGTGGCATCTGAGCGGAGAGCGGCCGATCATCCAGTCGTCGCAATGAGTTGGACAGAGATTGTCTTTGCGATTAAAGCCGAGGACACGGACCGGATAAATGGTCGTTGTTTTCTTCGCTGCCGCAGACATCGCTAGTTCCACTGTCGGTCATTCCAATTAATGTAGTGGACGCCTTCGTGAAGGCGACTCCCAACCAAAGCCGGTAGAGAAGCGAAGCTTCACGTCGATAAGGTGCCGATATAAGTCGGAGCTACAGCGTAAGATTCAATTGGTGTAGTAGCCTCATATACTTCTTATACTTTGGGTGTTCCACTCCATCACATGGAGAGTATACGTGGCAGGCGGGGAAGCTTCAGCTTGCAGCGTCTGTCCTGGAAAGCGGAATGGGAGCGCTGTGCCCTTCTTGATGTGATGCCCGAGCTGCTTTACCTGAGTAATGATTGTCACGGCACCCCACAATTACCAGCTAACCATTGAAAGTAAACATCGTTTGCATTTTTGTTTAACTTGGTAGTCAAGTTTTATTATTTCGTGCGTTAGCTGTTCGTGAGATACGTGTCAGGAAACCTACTGCATGCACTGTATAACGCTGGTTTTGTGTCAGAGAACAAGACCCATTAACTCGGACTCTCCTTATCGCTTAAATGGTGTGCAGTTGATGAAGAGCATTGGAATGAAGTGAGTTCTGCTACCGTAGACGATCTGGCATGGGATATCTTGAATCGCAGTTTTATTCATCTTGTTGACCTGACTAACCACGGCGATACACCTGATCCTTAAGTCTCATGTTGCGGCAAGGAAGGAAGGAAAACAAGAGAGAGAGGAAAGGCAGGGATGTTAACCAGTTTAGCATAACCGCTATGCTACCCTGCACAGGGGAAAGGGAAGATTGAAAGAAGAGTAAAGAAAGATAGAAAGAGAGGGGGAGCACACACGCAAAACGTCACAGAGCAGCGCGGCAGTCTTGTGCGGTATACGGCATCGTTATGAATCTACAGCCGCTCGTGCAAGTCTGTTGTCCTTAGAAATTTTAACAATGCCTTGGTTGCTTGAACTCGCGATAATTTTTCGGGATGACATCGGAGGATAGTTACTAGCGACATCGGTCTGTTGTCAAGACGAGCAAGAGCGATTGCGAGTGATCGTCTCTGCGCAGCGTAGCGAGGACAGTCGCAGAAGATGCTGCAAAGTCTCTTCGCTACCGCAAGCGTCGCAAAGAGCGTTGTCGGCCATCCATATACGAAACGAAAATGACTTTGTAAAAGCCACTCTTACCCATAATCGGCACAGCAGAGTGGCCTCTCTTCGGCGGAGTCCAGTTTGTATTTGAAACCGTAGCAACGCATTCAGGTGGTGTGGCCGATAGCTTTGGCTACTTAACGTAGTAGTTGTGGATTACGTAATGTCCTTTGCGATCATTCGAAGAATGGCAGCAGCATCAGACATTGAAAGGGGTATAGCCTCTTCCTTGTCGCCTTGCAAAGCTGACCGAGCAGCATTATCGGCATGTTCGTTGCCAATCACGCCGCAGTGACTTGGCAACCATTGAAATGTCACTTGGTGTCCTTTCTCAGATGACGCATGAATGAGGTGCCTGATTTCGAATACCAGTTGTTCGTACGGTCCATGCCACAGGGCCGATAGCAGAGATTGTAGGGCTGCTTTGGAGTCGTTGAAAATCGACCATCGCTTCGGTTGTTCGCGATTGACAACACCAAGTGCAGCGCGAAGAGCTGCGAGTTCTTCATCCATCAATGTTGTTGGGTGGTCTATGTATGTACGTGGTCGGTGTACTTGGTCGGTGTACTTCTCGTGCAGTAGAAGCAGATATAGCTGTTTCAGGACAGGCAATGACAGCTCCGATTTTTCCTGATTCCTAGTACACTGAGGTACACTGCAGGACGAATCAAACACCAAGGTGGAATCTATGGTTTGGATGCGGGGTGAAGCCTGACGGAGGGTTGGCGGAATATCTCGAGATAGTTGCGCAGTATGATGCTTTCGGCCTTTCTGAGGGCAGTGTTGCAAGGTGGTGGCTATGAGCTCGAGCAAAATACCCGATGTGAGCTCTGAAGGCTTCCACCGCAATGTGCGTTTGTATTGGTTTGTCCTTGGCGATGGCAATAGTCCCCTCTGTTGGCGCACATTTGGGCAGAACAAGGCAATCAAATCTCTGAGTGCCTGAGCTTGTGCAGCCTGCAAAGCGCGAAGATTTGTCTTGCAAGTGTTGGTTAGTGCAGGCATACTATATCTCAGAAACCCGAGAAAGAGTGCTCTGTACATTTCTAACATTGCATCTACCAACATACCTCAGGTTTTCCCACCCGTTAACTTGAACAGTTGGGCGATTGCCGTCAGGCGCTTCTTCAAGCAGGTGACATACGGGCTCCAACTATTTCTGTCAATAATTATACCCAGAAATTTGTAGGTTCTAGCATATGAAATTGTCTGCCCGTCAATAGAAATGGCATAGGGTGTCATTGGTTTGCGCGTGAATGCCACTAATTCACATTTTTCCGGAGATATCTTGAGGCCTTGTTTGCTGAGGTAGCGCGCTGTCAAAGTTGCAGCCTTTTTAAGTCTCGCACGTATTTGAGTTCGTGTAACGGCTAAGTCCAGACATATATGTCGTCTGCGTATATGCATATCTTGATCGTACTTGGTAGGTATTCGACAAGTTGAATGAGGGCGATGTTCAATAGTATGGGGCTTAGTACTCCGCCTTGAGGAACGCCTAGGCAGGTATAGCGCCGTGTGGTTGGGCCGTCGTCGGTCGACAAAAAGAATGACCTTGCAGCCAGGTAGCTACCAATCCATCGAAGAACTCGACCCCGAAGTCCAACCACCTCAAGTGCATAGAGAATGGCCTCTTGCTGAACATTATCATATGCGCCTTTCACATCCAAGAACAATGCTGCAGATAGTCGCTTACGTGATCTCTGCTGTTGAACATACGTAACGAGATCAAGAACATTGTCTTTGCATGAACGGTCACGTCGGAAACCAGCCATAGAGTTCGGATAGACATTGTAGTCTTCAAGATACCACTACAGGCGGTAGGTCATTCGTTCCATTTCCCCACGCAGCTGGCCAGTGCAATAGGGTGGTACGAGGCAAGTTCAAGCGGGGACTTCCCTTGTTTCAGGAGTGGTACTAATCGGCTTGTCTTCCATTCGTCAGGAACGTTGCCCTCTTGTCACGATTTGTTGTAGAGTCACAGTAGTGCTCCCCGCGCGGCCTCCCCAAGATTGCACAAGAGTCGGTATGATATGCCATTTGAGCCCGGAGATGAAGAACGCCTGCATAGAGCCAGTGCTGCCTCAAGCTCCTCAATCGTAAAAGGAAGGCCCATTCGGCAATCACGGGAATGAGGGATGACCCTTCGGGCAGGAGGATCTGGACGAACAGCTTGGTCAGCGATCCTCGCGCAAAAGTCTTCTGCGACTTCAATGTCTTGCCGCTTTTGAAAGAGCGCCAGCGCCTTGAAAGGAAACCGCCCTTCAGGAAGGCAACGCAAACCACGCATCGTTCTCCAGATCTGAGAAAGGGGCTTGAGGGGGTCTAATGTCTGGCAAAACGTTGTCCACCGCTGAGAGGCTGAATTTTCTTTTGCATTCACCTGGCTGTCCTACGGTCATCTATGGACTTGGTACGCCGGTATTGTCGTTCTGCACAGGGGCGAAACGCTCAAGGTCGTTCCAATTCTGTATCAAAATCGTCTCGCTTGGAAGTAATCGCGATCGTGGACGTTGCGTCTTGCATTGTGCACTTAGGCCCGCTTGGCAAACATCTTCCACACCACACTTGAAAGTGGCTCAGTTAGTCATTCTAACGGTCTACTGCAGACAAGACCTGGAGAGCCCTTTGATATGAAGATAGGTAGGAATGTGATCGCTTCCTTTTGTCTCAATATCCGAAGACCATCTAACACATCTGGTGAATGAGCTGGAGACGAAGGTATACGCTCAAGGCAGCTACCGTATGTCACATCTCGAAGAAAAGTCGGGCTGCCGTCATTCAGGAGAGAAAAGCCATTATTATAGACGAAACTTGCCAATCTTCGTCCTCTTGCGTTTGTCTTCCCCAAGCGTGATGATGCGCATTAAAATCTCCTATAATGACCCATGGAGAAGGACATACGGTCATTATATGCTTTAATCTTCGAGAATTAAAAGTACTTGGAGGCGATATATGAACGACTATTAGAGTGAACATGAGTTCGTTCTTTTTAACTGACAGGCACACATGCTGATTGTGTACCACGCGGATGCAAGTTGTCTGGCCTTGTGTTCAATAAGGACGCAGGGAGGTATATGAAGCTGGCGATGCAGACCACGGGTTTCTTTCTGCAGATAGTAGATATGAGATGTCTATGAGAATTTAGATTTATGTGTTTATGGCAACGAAACGTCCTTCACGATTGTGTTGTTTACTTGTTTTGTACACTGCATGGAAACAAGTGGTCGCTCAAACAAGCACCACGGCCGTTTCGCTCAGTGTGAAACCGGTGTGTACACTCGATTCCGTTATCGCGTGGCCAATCCGCGTCGGTAAGACCGGACGTTGCCTCAATGAAAGGGCGAAAGAGCACAACTATGACGCCAGGAATCCTGTCTCTGGCTGTGTGGCAATTCGTCGCAAGCAGTGTGCTTGCGTGCCTGAATTTTCAAACGACAGGGTCATAGCAAGGAGGCGTAATCAGTTGACGACATACATAATGGAAACCGAAGGAATGAGCGCGATAATAGCTGTGCGGGCAGTATTCCTGATACCCTCACCGATAACAAACTGCTTTCGTGTTTTCTAGGCAAAGTAGAAAAAGAAAGATTCGAACTGCCTGCTATTTTTCCTGCTCTTGTATCTACGGCGAATTTGGCACGTGCGCTGTGTCTTATGGCTGTTTCCTTCGGCATCAGCCAGAAGCACGGCGGAATTAAGTCGCAGTTGTAAGCGTTGTGACGCGTCTCGTACCAGCCTTCACGTGTTCGCGCTATGCATAATCTGTGCAGTGTCTGACAAACTAGCCGACATCTGTTTGTCGTTGAGTGCCCGCGCGGCGAACCGTTTTAGAGAACGCCCCAGTTGTGTGCGAGTGGAATAGTGGTGCTGCAATGGCACTACAGCAACCATGATCGAGCTGTCTAAACACCTCGCATGGCTCGTCTTTCAAGCGCCGCAGCGCGGACAGCCGCCCGCAAAGGTAAGTGCACCAGGCTGCATATGCCAGCTATTTCACGGCGTGACCAACAGTTCCACGCCTTTTTGGACGAGTGATCAAACGCCGGAAGCAGGTACAGAGTGATTGATCGCGAATGAAGCATCCTCACACCCCTTCTTTGTCAACTTGGCAAGCTTCACAGTTAGGCAAGTTAGAAAAGACACGCACAGACACACGTGCGCGCTAGAGTTTTTTGCACTAGTGCTGTGGCTGTTGTCACATTTGATCAATCTCACTTATTTTTCCACTCTTGTGTCCCTTCAAAGTTACAGTCAGCACTTACCTTTTAAAGTATTTGCAAATAACAAAGAGAGAAAGGTTTATTGTGGCAGAAAAGCTGAGAGGTCGGCCTGAATCGATCTTCTGGCCTGCTACTCCGCGTTAGGAAAGTGGGGGGGGGGGGGGGGGGGTGGATGCAAATAACAGTTTACTTTGAATAGCACTGGCGATACAATAACTTGAAGAGACGATTTCTTTATAATTGTCTGCATTTAAGAAGGCGCTTTTGTTATGGCGACGGCTACACCTCTTCCCAGACACGACATTTGCAATCGGAACGATGGTCGTAACGTAAGCTATTAGAACTAAATGAATGATAAACAATGGGGCGTGTTTTGAAGTTCGCGCACAAAAGAAAATTTAAACGCTCTTCGGCAGTTTAAAATGAGGTGCCTCTCGAGTGTCCCGTACTCCAAGCGAAACAACCTTATCTCACACGGACACAAGAGCCACGGAAGCACGAAGGCGAAAGCAGCGTGGTTTAAGTTAGGTGTACACAAGTCTGAGCGGGGGGAAGGTTGCTCGTTCAGCAGACGCGCTGTTTGTTGTCTGTCGGGCTTCCAAAGCGCTGGCGCAATACTCGTCTACGTTCGCTGAAAGCAACGGCACGTCCCAAAGAGGCGACGCTTCGCGTGCCGTGGGGCATTCCCGACGATAAGAACGTGGTTGCATCTGCAAGGCACCGTACACTTCCGCAGGCTGCGCACGTGCATGACAGTTGAAAGTGCGAGCTTTATAATAAATAAATTGAAGTAAAAGCATGGGCTATCCTCACGTTTACTTCAATTTACGAGGGCTGTTCAAAAAGTAAGGGCCGTTTGATAATATTTAAGTACTTACACGTTAGAATGAAGGTTTAATTGTGCAGCGCCATCCGTTAATTCCTCGCGAAGGTACTGAAGTTATTGTTCCGACTCAGTAGTCGTCTGCTTGTCGGGGAAAGCACACGACAATATCTGCGAAAATCGTCGCTCGCGCCTGTTGTGAAGTGCGAACTGTAATTCAATTTTTCCTTGCAAAAGGATCATCAGCTTCTCAAATTTATGCGGAATTGTGCCTATAGTTTATGGACATGAAGGGATGAGTTAAGGAAAGGTAATAAAATCGTGTCAAGACTTCACAAATGACCGCACAAATGTGCACGACTAAGAGCGGAGCGCAAGGGCCAGAATCCAGACCAATGAAACTGTTCAACAAGTGGATCGGGCATTGCGATTAGATCGACGACTGACAGTTAGTCGTCTGTCGGATTAATTTTCTCTTGTCAGCCGCCCTACAAGTTGCACGATTGTAACTGAAGAGCCCAGATATGACAGTGTGTGCAAGGTGGGTACTAAAAATGCTTACCGACCAACTCAAAGAGCAAAGAATTCCCAGGCGGCGAACTTCTATGCAGAGGGACTAAAGAAACTGGTGCAGCGCTACGAAAAGTGCTAAGAATTTAACGGTGATTATGTAGAAAAGTGAAGTACACTTGTGCTAAACTAAACCAGCCAATGAAGACTTTCGCTAACGAATATTTATTTTTTGGGGACCAAACGGCCCTTACTTTTTGAATAACCCTCGTATTTCATTTCGGAGGGGTAAAAAAAAAAACGGAGCGTCTTAATTAAACATTCAAATATGTTTTGACAGCCACATAGAATATACTGTGAAGTGTCCCCCGCAGAGCCCCATAATATACTATTTAAAAGGCGCACTTCAGGACGAGTTTTTCTTTATTGGATGTGAAAGATGGGAACATTGGCGACAGATTGGGAGCCGTTTACACCAAACCTTGACACACAAAAATAAATTAAAAAATAAACCCGATGGAAATACACCTAAAGGGTCCGTAACAATATAAGATAACACGCAGCCGCAATATTCGTCAATTTAAGACCTAGCGAAAAGGCGGGGTGGGTGGGGAGGGGGGGGGGTCTTATTATTAAATTGTCGCATGGAATTAGCCAGCGAAAATGACGTGAAAATCTGCGATAACCACACTACTTCGGTATATGACTTGTGTTCGAGCGAGTTAGCGAAACATACGCTAAAGTCGAAATTTAATAAAATTGGCAGTGCTTTATGGCATAAGGGATTCAGGATTAAGGAGTGCCATGAACGAAACAAAATTTAAGCGCAACGAAAAAAAAAACACACATATGAGTAAAAAGACAACGAACACTCGTCCTCGTCCTTGACCTCACGCGAACCGTCGATGACGTATGTGCATGCAGGAGTATTTTTAGCGCTCGGATTATGTTCTTATCGGTATAGTAATTGCTTTGTTTGCAGGTTACGCATGCGCGAGGAACAGCTGCAGGTTCCTCGTTGCAATCTACCGCCTATTTCGTCCAGCTAACCAATTAATTGACGCGTGACCGTTAATTAGTCGCCTAAAATTGTTAGTTACGGGGCTTTTTTTTTTAATGTCCTATCAACACGGCTGAATCGTATGTCTCGAGTGAATTCTATTTACTTAGGCATTGTCGGATAGCCTTTGCGGAAGCATGCGTGTATATCTACCTCGGTTCAAGTCGCATGACGACAAGAGAGAGGGAGAGAGAATGAAGGGGTCATCTTTGCCAAGCTGTGTGATGCGCGCGGTATACCATAACAGCGTACAGGCGTTAAAGGCTTTCGCCAGCTCGACGAATTAAGCGATCGTTACGAGCCATACATGTTTATTTCCTCGCCGCCTTGGGCTCTGAAAAGAGGACGTTGTTCGGCGATTTTTCCGGCGAGTTATAGCCCCGGTGACATCCGGCGATGGATGCGAAGATGCGTCGCGTGATCGGCATACGTCCACGCGCAGCCTGACTTTCAACGCGCGCTTACTTTGGTCGAGGTCGTGTGGCTTTTCACCCGCGCCGAAGCGAGACTAGGAAAAAAAAAAAAAGAAAGTTGGACGTGAAAGTAACACAAATATCAACGAGTCCCCAAGGGCCGCGGGCTCGTGCGCACTTTTACCAATGCGTGTATACTGCGTGTAATTATATGACCCGCTGTAATTACATGCTGTAATATTGGCGGACGTCACACCGTACCTGCCTCCGTGCACCCTGTTCCCGCTTTGTTACTGTTTCGCACTGCAGCTATTACCCCTTGCGAAGGATGCAGTCTAACTTAACGACGAAATGCAAATAAGTGTGCTGCTATAGCGTGAGTATTACTGCTTGCGTTACATGAAGTTTCGGTTCCTGAAACGAATTTGGCCTGGATTGGCCTAAGCAATTTTTCTTATTTATGATATAATGACAAAGCAGGAAGACATGTAGGCTGTATATAGCTATTAAACCAATAACTGCCTGCTTAAAAGCACCAATTAAAGAAAAAAATAATCAGAGCTATCAAGCAAGACGTATGTGTGTTGATCGCATGTGCGTATATAATAAACTATATTACTGCACCCTGCCGTTTACGCGTCTATGCGTAGCGAAGTGGTGTACGCAGAAAAGAAACTGCTTGTGAAGACTTTTGCATTAAAAAACCAGCCGATAGTAAGCAATTCTTTGATACGAGTATCCAGATAAGGAAATTAATACCCGAGTACAAGAATCCGTAGCGTGTGTGAGTGTATTGGCCGGTGGTGACTTTTGCTTTGGGGTTATCGCTTTCTTGTCGCATTTTTGACCTCCTAATTCATTTTCAGAAGTGAAATTCAGTTGATGTTCACGGATACATTGTGTTCCTTGTCCTGCCCCCTTTAACACCGCTAATACTTTTTCCGCCACTTCGGTATTCGACTCGATTCAGCGGCAGTTAAGTTCAAGGTGAGAGAGCGAGAGCGAGCGATGGCTTGTGCGAGCTGAAAACGCAATCGGACGTCGACGGGTTTTACTGGCTGCTGCGCTTTGATCTCATGCGCATACTAAGATATATCGAACTACAGCCGCAGAGTGCTGATCAGCGGATTCCATTTCTCGAAGGAGGAAACACCTGCAGCTTAATGGGCGACGCGCTTCTAAAAATACCGCAGCGCGTTCTTTTTTGTCTTTTAACGGACGACGCGGGCATCGTCACAAAAAGGACCGTTTGCCTCATTCGACTTAAATTCGGACTCATTGTACAAGGGCATCGGCGTGAATAAAAAAGAAGAAAATAACAAAACATTGATCCGAAAGACGCGCGAAAGGAAAGAAGGCCGACTTCATGCCTTTGATGCCAACTTCGCTAAACCAGGCATAAACAAAACAGTTCGGCGCATCAAAAACTGCTCAAGAAAATAGCTGTTGCATTGTACACGGCCGAAAACTTTACGCATTTTCGTATATACCTTAAAGGTCATTGTGTTATATATAACACGAGACTCCACAATAAGCTGGCAAGTGTTTAGTCACGTATACTGTCGGCTTGTCGCGTTGGGCAGAGGTGTTAACATTTGACCTCGATGTTATTCGCGTAAACCCCCGGCGGCCTTCCACTTGAATCAAGAACAGACACCATCATTTGAGGGGTTTTGCCCTAAGCACCGGAGCTTATGCGCACACCGTTATAATTTTCCATCCTTTGGCCTTTCACCCGTCTAACTTTCCGCAGTTGCTTGCATCTGTAGCGTTGTGTGGACTGTGAGCTTCGATTCGCGTTGCTATGTTTCAACGCTCATTCAAAGACGCAGCACGGGTTCAAGGTTACGGTACAAGTAGCTGTTTTGCACTCTGCAGGAAATTTAATGGCCTGAGGTGCGTGACTGTTGCAATAGAGAGTCGAGCGGAGCGCATGCCGAGGCCATGTCGGTGGCCGGTGTTGCTACACGTCACCGACGCGACGCGCTTGCACGATTGTGCTGCGTTTTTCTTGCTGGGAACTCGGCTCTTTCCCTCGGCTTGCCCCAGGGGCCGTATTCTCAAACGATCGCAAAAGGCGACAATCGCAAAAGTATCGCCTTTGGTCCGCGCTGATTGGCTAGTCAGCAAAACCGGAACAGTGAGGGCGCCATCTAGTATTTCCGTCCACGTGACGGTGCTCTACGGCGCTCCTGACATGTCTGGAATAAACGAACACACTTTATCACCATCGTTTGGTGGTGAAGTCTAGCATTTCAGTGACACAGACGGTAGCTTCTAGTATTCAATTCTCGGTGGATGTGCGCAGCATTTTTTTACGCTGAAGCTTTCAACGAGCATTACCTTGGGGTGTTTTCAGTACTCGTTATTTGCCAGCGCGTGTTTTTTCGTGGTTTGAACGTTCCAGGAACATGAAACGTGCGTTGCTCGCGTGGTTTATCGTGCGCGGGCAACATGTTGAGATATTGAGACGATATCGCTGCGGCGGCACACTATACAGGGCCCGTACTCTCAAACGATCGCAAAAGGCGATAGTATCGCGTTTGGTGACGTAGAATCTGATGCGTTCAATAACTGAAGAAACACTTGCCTGTGACGTCATTGTTGCACTGGCCGTTGGTGTTACGAATGTCTTACAACACAGGAGTGAGTGTACCGTACGAGCGCAGAGTGACCAGAGGGCGGCATTTCCGAGCGTATGCTGGCTTCTATGCAGTGGCCAGGCTTGGCTGTGGCTACTTCAAATATAGGACGTGTTAAAAGTGCTTTCAACGTTTTTTTGCGCGATTGTTTAATGCACAGTATAATATTTAAAGAATGCAACATTGCATGAAAGAGTTCCTGTAGTGTGCCGCCGCAGCGATATCGTCGCAACATCTCAGCAAGTTGCCGGCTCGCGATAAGCCACGCGAGCAACGCACGGTTCATGTTCCTGGGACGTTCAAACCACGAAAAAAACAGCCGCTAGCAAAGAACGAGTACTGATAACACCCAAAGGTAATGCTCGCAGAAAGCTCCAGCGCAAAAAATGCTGCGTACATCCGCCGAGGATTGAATACTAGAAGCTACCGCCTACGTCGCTGAAATGCTAGTCTTCACCACCAACCGACGGTGATAAGGTGTGTTCGTTTATTCCAGGCATTGCAGGAGCGCCGTAGAGCACCGTCACGTCGACGGAAGTACTAGATGGCGCCCTCACTTTTCCTGTTTCGGTCAAGAGCCAATCAGCGCGCACCAAAGGCGATACTTTAGCGATTGTCGCCTTTTGAGTATACGGCCCCAGCTGAACTCTCTGAGTACGCCGTGTTAAACTTTCAAAGAAAATATGTTTGACACAAAGTTTCATTCTTTAAATATTATACTGTGCACTAAACAATTGCACGAAATAACGTTGAAAGCACTTTCAACACGTCCTCTATTTCAAGTAGCCACACCCAAGCCTGGCCACTGCGTAGAAGCCAGCATACACTCGAAAACACCGCACTCGGGTAGCAATGCGCTCGTATACAGTACATTCACTCATGTGTTGTGAGACATTCGTAACACCAACGGCCAGTGCAACAATGACGTCACAGGCAAGTGTTTGTTCAGTTATTGAACGCATCAGATTTTACGTCACCAAACGCGATACTATCGCTATTCGCGATCGTTTGAGAATACGGGCCCTGCATAATGTAGCTAGCGCAAGCTACCGGTCAGCCCACTCTGTAATCGGAGCGAGCGTACACAGTTTTTACCGCAGTCTACCTAGCGAGCGTAGGCTTCTTTGAATGGCTGTTGCTTAATCAACCCGCTCTATAGTGACCACCACTATGACGGTGAGGTTTCATGTTCCACTTCTAGCTGGCGCTAGCTTCGAATGGCCAACACTTGTCACGTGGTCAATGTCCGGAGGCGATACAGGAGGAAGGGCTCGCACGCCGGTCCTAGGCTTTCAGGACACTCGCCCGTGTCATAATTTTCTCGGCCGCATCTAATGGGGCTCGGGTCTCGATCAGACATCCCTGCTGATGGATCCGCCTTACGCCTTTTTCTCTGTCACTGTAGTTAGCCTCACAGTGACACTGCGCAGCCTTTACAAACTATTGTGTCGGTGTGCAAACAAAAAGCGTCACTGCCTTCAACTGCATGTGGTCCGCCAAGGAATGAAACGTTTCTGAATAAACAGAAGCAGTGACTTGCACATTTCCATGAGAGAATAATTATTGTCGTGATAGCTTTAAGTGATGTCACACTAATATTTGTTAAACGAAATCGAGGTGCCAGAGCAAATTAACCGGCTGTACGTATTCCGTAAATTCGTTTATCGAGCAGTTAGTTGATTTCACCTAAAAATGCAATCGTTCAGTCAACCAATAGTCGTCTATTCAGAACAGTCGTAAACGTACCCATGGAAGTTGACAAGATTTTCAATACGCGTATAATGTTAACCATATTATCCATAAGGTGGCATTATCATCTCGGCTAACACCGGTCTTCTCCGTTCCAACCAACAGTATACGAAGAACCGTGTTATTTTTTTTTTCTCAGCGGCAGCTTTTGTGCGGCGCCGCACAAAAGCTGCCACATTTTCCTCCTAAGGCCGCCATGTCTTACTGTGGAGTACTTTCTGTGTTTATAACATCGTCATCGCTGATATCCAAAAACTATCGGTAGCAGGGATTATCCTGTTTAACTTGTGATCTCTGTAACGACATATACAGCGTCTGTGTCTACCCACCACGGTGGTCTATAGTCGACCACCATAACCACTATAGTGGTTATGGTACTCGGCTGCTGGCCCGCAGGCCGCGGGATCGAATCCCGGTCGCGGCGGCCGCATTTTCGATGGAGGCGAAAATACTTGAGGCCCGTGTGCTTATATTTAGGTTAAGTTCAAGAACCCCAGGTGGTCGAAATTTCCGGAGCCCTCCACCGCGGCGTCTCTCATAACAATATCGTGGTTTTGGGACGTTAAACCCCAACAATTATTATTAATCAATCGTTTATATAACGTGCACAGGAACAACCGTCAGGTCTTTGTGCTGGCGTACGCAAAAATAAATCAATAAAAAAATTCCGCAGATCCCACGCCTTGTGGGAATCGGTTTCATGCGAAGCAATGAGCGAGTAATTGTCTATGCTGCATTTTTTGGCTTTGAGCCAAGCGTTACGAGGTGTATCGACGTATTTTTGTAAGCGTAGTAGTTTGCACATCGTGGCCTTCCCAGTCACGCCGGGTACACTGGCGTTTGAAGGGTAACTTATGGTCTGACGTAACGTTAGCACTCACTTTAGAGCACAGACGAGAGTATATATATTATCGAAACGAAGTACAGTTTACGGTGCGATGGTGTGCATATCATAGTAACTTTCGTTAGCGTATTCCTCCAAGGTCGAGCAACGCTTGAATATTGCTTGCTGATTCATAGGAATACAAATGTAATATTTATTAGACTTCTATGAAAGCGGAGCCAACACCGGAACCACAACTGATGTTAACTCGGCATGACGCCTGTATCATAGGAGTACATACGTAATGTTTACTGCTTTGTTGTAAAATTAGATAGCCAGCACTGCAACCACAATTGACGCTGCACCGACCTTACGCCTGCATAGGGTCTTCTTCCAAAGCAGTTTCAAGACGTGGCGTGGCTCTGTTGTAGAATACCCGACTGCCACGCAGAATGCTTGTGTTCAATTCCTGCTGAGATCCTGATTTTTATTCTTTGCATTCATCCTGTCGACGCTGCCGATGTCGGTTTTTCTTCACGCTCTCGGATTTAAATTACCTATGTCTGTTCTCGCCGTTCGTGGGAAGATATAAACTGTCAATCACCTGTGGCACATATCCGCTTACCGTGGTCCATGGTATACGGGTATGTGCCACACGTGTCTGGGGAAAGGTTCTGACGGCGTACGCGGCAGGATTTTCACGTTATTCATGTCATGACCAGACTTATATTTGTCAAACCCTTTTACCGTCCCATGCCAATTTTGGTCTATATTAACCTAAGGAGGCGATCACGAGAGCACCCAGACATAGATAGATAGATAGATAGATAGATAGATAGATAGATAGATAGATAGATAGATAGATAGATAGATAGATAGATAGATAGATAGATAGATAGATAGATAGATAGATAGATAGATAGATAGATAGATAGATAGATAGATAGATAGATAGATAGATAGATAGATAGATAGATAGATAGATAGATAGATAGATAGATAGATAGATAGATAGATAGATAGGATGGATGGATGGAAACGCTCAAAGTGCCTTGGGTTCGCTAAAAAATCCTTCGCATTTAAAAATGACATGCTAGATGTTTTGCGAGTGATACTCATAAATTTGGTCTTTGAGGTATTCCGAGAAAGGTTGTTGCCGTTGCACCATTCGGAAAAAGAGCACAAATCTGACTGCAGCCAGTGACAGTCGTTAACTGAATGAATTTTCTTAGATATCTTGATGTCATCGGCATACAAGAGGAAAGAATTACGAATGGCAAAAGAGACATCATTAACGTAAATTAAAAATAAGAGCGGGCCTAATACCGACCCTTGAGGGACCCCACAATAATAATAATAATAATAGTAATAATAATAATAATAATAATAATAATAATACTAATAATAATAATAATGTGTAGTTGAAGAAACCTTGATACCACCTCTGTCTTTTGAGTTACAAAGATGTAAATTTATAGTTTCGTTTTTTTTAATATTTTGCAAGCTTTCTGCTATTTTTCACAAAAGATCGAGTCTCAGGGAAAAGTCTACTACATACAGTCGGTCACTGCAGATAACATTTTCTTTTAAATGCATTAACACTCACCTGATTCATTAGTAGCCAAGAGAAACGATTTCTCATTGACCATGCATTTATACAAAAGACAATGAGCCTTTAAGCTCCTCGCTTCCTCTTAGGCGTCTTCTAAACAGTAAAATGTCGGGAAATTTCCTTGTCTTCGAGGCTTCCGAATCAATTAGTCAACCCGTTGGCGCCCACTGTCGAATATCCTTCAGAACATCAAAACTATATAAAATTTGATTGCATAAATGAAAGATTGCCGAAGAATAATAACCAATAAATGAAATCAAGCGACGTGACCAGAAGGGCAGCGGGAGCTTTAATTTCCAATTGTTTTTCGCGGCGTGTACGTCAGTGCTATATTTTGCAGGCGCTATCGTCATCGCGAGGAACTGCGCGCGCCGCACTTTCCCGTCTGAGACGCCCATACCTGCATGGTGAAGGGCTCTTCAGGAATGAACGAATACACTGCAACACAAGCGAGTGTTCAGGCATCGAACAAAAGTCTTGCGTGCTGCTTCGGTTGCACCGCAAGCGCTTCGCAAAGCGAAGTGCCCGTACCGCGTGGAACGAGGGCCAACCACCCTGTCAATTGCTTATACACGAGATCCAGCCAGACCGACTCGCGCCTCTATACTCTGGAGGGTTTGGCAGAAAATAGCAAGAGCACGGCGTCCTGTCTATTTCTTTGGTGCCCTGTCACGACCGAAGGCTTCGCGTCATAGCTGGAATGCCCGATGATTGAGAGCAGAGTGATGGAACTGACATTTGTAGGCCTCCTCCAGCTTTTCTTTTCCGCACCCGAGATTAGGCCTTTTTGTTTTTTCTAGCTTCTCACTCGGCATAGGCTGAAACGATGTGGGATACCTATTCGGACAAGATTAGATAGGACGATGTCATAATTTATTCCTTTATTTTCGTTGCATGACGTAGACAAAGTATGGAGGTACTCCCAACCCTAATCTCTCCGTAACAACCAATGTGTAATAGCTTGAAATGTACTGGTGGGCTAGTTGGTTGATCATTATAGCGTGTGGCAGCGAAACAAGAACAAAAAGACATCGCTTTGAGCGCTTGTGTATGTCTGCAGTCTGTTTGTGCAGACCTAAAATGCAAGCACGTGATTTGCGCGGCAAAGCACATTTGGGAACCTTGTGCAAGTGGCATCGAACCAAACACGAGTGGTGCATTCTTTTAACTTGGTTTGCTTCATACTTAATGCATCCCGGTCGCGCCGGCCGCATTTTCGATGGAGGCGCAAATGCTTGAGGCCCGTGTACTTATTCAGGTGCACGTCAAAGAAACCAAGGTGATCGAAATTTCCGGAGCCCTTTACTACGGCGGCTCTCATAATCGTATCGTGGTTTTGGGACGTTAAACCACAACCATTATTATTATTATTATTATTATTATTATTATTATTATTATTATTATTATTATTATTCTACCAAAATGCTCGTGGTCTACGTACCAAGACACGAGAGTTTTTCTCTAATGTTCTTTCGTCTTCTTTTCCTATTATTGCTATTTCTGAAACCTGGCTAGGCGCTGAAATTCCCTCATCTGACTTTTTTCCCCCGACCTACACCACCTTCCGCAGTGACCGAGATTTCAGTGAAACCAAGCAGAAAGGCGGTGGCGTGCTGATTGCCATTGACAATTCACAGAAATCCGTTAGACGGAAAGACCTAGAAACTATTGAAGAATCCATTTGGCTAGAAACCAACCTTGAACGCAGTGAAAAATTGTTGATTGGATGTTTCTATTTACCGCCCAGCATGTCCCCTGCCTCGTTTCATGATGTCATGTCTTCCATTGAACTTGTGGTATCTTCTCACAGTGGGCACAGAATTATTGTTCTTGGGGATTTCAATGCACCTGGAATTGACTGGAGCACGCTTACTTTTTCTCATTGCAATCATTTCATAGAGAAAAAGTGCAGCCTGCTCTTGGACTTTCTGGCGTTTAATTCCCTACTGCAACATAACTCAGTCGTCAATTCCAGTGGCAACGTCTTAGACCTGTGTGTGTCAAACGATCAACTCCTTGAAGTTTCCCGCTCCGACATCTCTCTTGTACGTCCGGACAAATTCCACCCACCACTTAACGTAAGATTATCCGCATCAGCCGAAACAACGAGCTTCAGCAGTTACGTAAACAAATCTCCGAGATTTGCCTTCAAGCGAGGTGATTACACGGGCCTCTATCATCACTTGTCTACCGTTGAGTGGTCACAGGTTACTGACAAACCAAATGTTGATGAGCAGGTTGATCGGTTTACGGAGCTTTATTTTATTCCCCAATACACACCGGAATTTTATTCCCCAATACACACCTAAACAACGTAAATATCCCCACTGGTTCTCATCTGAACTTATCAGTGCACTGAAGCATAAAGATCACGCACACAGGAAATCTAAATGTTCTCCATCCAGCGAGTGGAAGGAAGAGTTCAGCTTCTTTCGAACTCTCTCTAAACGCCTATATAAACGGGATCATAGTTCGTATATTGAATTCTTAGAAAAAAGCGCCTCTGACAGGCCGGCTGAGTTTTGGAAGTATGTACGTAAACGGTCCAGCAAAAGCGGAGAGTCCTTGAGACTACTGGACTCAAATGGGGTAGAAGTGCATGCCGTCGCTGACTGTTTTGCCACGCATTTCTCATCCGTTTATAAGGCCTCAGACTCTAGCACTGATATCAGACAACAGCCCAAGGCGGTTAGCTCATCCAGTGCTTTGTCGCTGGATGAAAATCTTATTTGCGAATGCATTAAGCGCTTAAAACCATCCTTATCATGTGGGCCAGATGGCATCCCCTCCGCCATACTAAAAGCTTATGGTAGTATATTTGTCCCAGTACTAACTACGATATTTAATAACTGCCTGGACACTTCCACATTTCCAAGCATGTGGAAAACTGCTCGTGTTTTTCCAGTATTTAAGTCGGGCTCTAAAACAGATGCTTCTAATTATCGCCCGATTTCTCTACTATGTGCCACATCAAAGATCTTCGAGCTGGCTCTTCACGACATATTGTCTTTTAGTGTGAAAAACTCATTGATTCCTAATCGTTTTCTCGCTGGCCGCTCAACTACCACAAATCTTGCTAGTTTCATGACGCAGATCTCCACACCTATTTCTCAGAGAGGACAGGTTGACGTAATTTACTGTGACCTGAGCAAGGCTTTTGACGTAGTCAGCCACACGCTGATTATGGTTAAACTTGCGCACTTTGATGTTGACTTGTCAGTTGTGAATCTCCTGCAGAGCTATCTGCTCAATAGATATTGTTATGTTGCCGTAAATGGCCAAACGTCTTCTTTGTATAAAGTGACTAGTGGGGTCCCTCAAGGGTCGGTATTAGGCCCACTCCTATTTTTAATTTACGTTAATGATGTTTCTTTTGCCATTCGTAATTCTTCTTTCCTCTTGTATGCCGATGACATCAAGATTTTTAAGGAAATTCATTCAGTTAACGACTGTCGCTTGCTGCAGTCAGACTTGCGCTCTTTTTCCGAATGGTGCGACGGTAATAACCTTTCTCTGAATACCTCGAAGACAAAATTCATGTCTATCACTCGCAAAACATCTAGCGTGTCATTTCAATACTCTGTCAATTCTGTGCCGTTATGCAAGGTTTATGAAATCAGTGATCTTGGTGTTGTTGTTGACAGCGCGTTAAACTTTTCTTCTCACGTTAAGCGTGCTGCTATGCGGGGCCGTCGTTCTCTCGGATTAGTTTGTAGAATATCTCGAGAATTCAGGTCTCCCATGGCCCTACACAAATTGTACACGGCAATATGTCTTCCGCAACTTCAGTATGCGTCCGTGATATGGAATGGCATTGCTCAATCCAGCGGTAACACCATTGAACGAGTCCAGAAAAAATTCCTCAGCATATATAACCATCGCTTTGCTAAAAATGACTCTGGATCTCGTTCAAGTACTACTGAATTATTATCACTGCCATCACTTCACTGCCGACGAAATCGCTCTGATCTCTTATTTCTTTACAAGCTAGTCCACGGTATCATATCCTGCCCTGTACTTCTCAATTGTGTAAATTTTCGAATTCCGCGTAAGTTAACCAGAGAGAACAGACCGTTTCATGTACCCGCCTGCTTCTTCCAACACTCTACCGTTCACAGAATACAAAGTCTCTATAATGTTAATTTTCTTGATCTTGACGTTTTTCATAGCCCACAATCATTGTTTTTATCCGAGCTTTGCGCTGTTTTGACATAGTGTGGCACAATGTACAAAGTCTTCCCTTCTCAGTCTTTCCACATAGTTGTATATATGCAATCTAATTTTTTATGCCCCGTCAATATTTCTCGTGTTGTCTTATTTTACTCCTCCTCTTTTGTGTTCATTTCTCTTTGTCTACGCGTTTTTGCTCTTTTTATTTCTGAAAACTGTCTGTATTGTATTGTTTATTTTTATTGTGCTTTTTTTTGCGTGCGCCAGCACAAAGACCTTCCGGTTGTTCCTGGGCACGTTAAATAAATCATTGATTGATTGATTGCTTGATTGATTGATTGATTATTATTATTTAACGCACAGCGGAAATAAACGCGGCGCTTGTCGCCGGCCTTTGCCCCAGAGTAACCTGCATATTAGACGTTGCTATAAAACATCGGACGGTTTGAGAAAAAGTAAATATTGTAGAATCGGACCAGATATACGGCGGTTGACTTCCTATAGGCTGTTTACATCGCGTGTTGCTCGCAGCTTGTCGTCCTTGAGTGCGAAGTTCGAGTTCACCGTGTGTTCGCCGTCATTTGTTTAATGCGCGTCTGGGCCGCCTTCCCCCCTCTCTCTCTAGCGTCTAACGCACTGCAGGAAACACCCAGGTGGGTCACGCTCCTTCGTGATTCGATCCCCTGGAAGGGCGCCGCTCCTCAGTGCGCGCACGCAGGCACCGCGACGTGCAGGCACGGCGCGAGCGAAGCGGAAGCGGCGCGGAGCAAACACAAACGGCCACGCGTTGCGAGCGCCGTGGGAAGTGCTACGTTGAGCCCAGCTCGGGTGTCCGAATTATTTTGGGTTTCTCTGGGCGCGCATATAGCGATTGGTTGCCACACGAACGCGCGCTGCTGTTTCTCACTTTGCGGGGCTTACCTTTCAATCTTTCTTCTTCTTTTTTTGATGCAGCGCGGTTTAGTAACGAAAGAGAAATGCTCTTTCCGGGAACCGCTCCCAGTTTTCGAGAGCACGTACACGCGACGCCCCCGCCCTCGCGTTTGGCAGCGAGCCTCCGACGTCAACGACGCGACTCGTCGGCGTTCGCTTTCGTTTTGCGAGGACCGGAATTAGCGCACCGGTGTTCCAGACAGCGCGCATTCGATGAGAACAAGCAGGGTATTTTGAACGCTACGGTAGTTACAGCACGCTTCCGCGTTCGTGAAAAGAACACGTGTTGAACGACATTAAGCGAAGAATGCGCGGGAAGGATGTTACGTAGCCTTTCGTTACTGCGCAGGCGCGCTTCATAGAATATATTAGCGCGCGCGCGCGCGCGCGCACACACACACACACACACACACACACACACACACACACACACACACACGCTATATATATATTATATATATATATATATATATATATATATATATATATATATATATATATATAATATATATATATATATATATATATACACGCGCACACACGCACTACCTTGGAGGTCTAACAGTGCCTATATATAGGGGGTGGTCAGTGAACGGTTGTGCAGCGCGAGCGGTCGGTTTTTTCAATCAAGACGCTGCCGCGACGCTGCGTCGGCGCCGCGAGGCAAGATTAGGGGGGGGGGGACCGTAGGAGAGGAGAAAGAGGGGGAAGCGTAGGAGAGGACAGGCGATACATATCACGTACTGTCGCAGCGCATTGTCTTTAGGGAGCCTTCATGTGTGCACGCCCCCTCCGTTTTTAAGACTGGTTATGGGAGAGGGGAAGGGGGAGGGGAGAGGGGAGAGCGACAGTGGAGAGGGGGAGGGGAGAGGGGGAGTGGAGAGGGAAAGGGGAGAGGGGTAGAGGACATGGGGGAATGGTGAGGGGGAGTGGAGAGGGTATGCGCATGCGCAGTAATGGTGGTCACGCCGCACACCACCACCACCACCCCCACCGGACAGATACTGCCCTTTTACTGCCGGCTGCCGGGAGATACGCCGGACAACGGAGACGTGACAAGGTTAGACTAAGAGGAGCTACGCCCCCAAAAAAAACAAAGGAAAGAGGCATCCCAATTACGTAAACATCACCTAATATAATGCATGTATGGATGTAATGGATGTATGGATGTAATGCATGTAAGCGTTGCGGCGTATACGAAAAGGCGTACAAACTCGTGACGTTTTTCTACTGAATTGAACATTAGCTTTACTGCGTCATTTCCGAGAACATTCGTCTGTTAAACGGGATCAAGTGGCGCATGCGTATGCGTGCTGAATTAACAGCTGTTTTTGTGCTTCCAGAGGTTGCAGTGTCGGTTGCTGGCGTCACCTTCGCGACGATCAGTGTGGCTCAATGTGCGCAAAAACGCCGAGACGTGCAAGGGTGGGAATATGTCGCCCGCATGCAACTGGCGTCAGTGCGTGATCCCGAGACCATTGACTTCCTAACCAGCACGTGGCTATTCAAAAACGAGATGAAAGCGAACTAGCCTTCGGTTTAGTGTGTTCGTCGTAACAACTGCTTGAGATCCTGTGGCCGGGGGTACTTTTTTTGAAACACGAGAGCGCGCACAATTTGGTGTATAGCTGGAAGACAATTTTCCCAGTGGGTCGATTGCCTGATTGTGTTAAAAAGCATGCACAGATCTTTATGGATTTACTGCTAAACAGTATCAGGTAGGCCCAGTAGTCTTTAAGTGCGCATGTGCATGCGTATGTGCGTGTGTCCGCTATTGCATGCATCTCGCCGGCAGGACTGGAAATGTTATGTAGTATGCATGTGTGCGGGAAGGTGAATGCAGGCTCGCATATTTTAGTACCCAGCGCCAAACAACGCGCAAACGTTGTATTGTTATTTATTTCCTTACATGACGTAATGTCACATCTAGTTAATTTTCTTGTTTCCACGAGACTTGTCAATATCTCCACATCAACTCATTTACATCAGAAAAGTGCACAGCCAAAAGCCGAACTACCTGCTTCAGCTCTCGTCACCTAATCTTTCAACTTGTATACTTATTTGTTTTAATTACAATGTTCCATGTTCCTTGGAACCACGGTTTGTGCCTTCCATAGTCAAGGCGTATCTTGCACAATAGCCACCAGACCTGTCCTCCGCAATTCCGTGGCATGTGCTCATTTAAGACGCCTATTAAGACTCGCGCTATGTGACTTTTCTTTTTTTTTTTTTTTTACAGCGAAAGCTGTTATGAGATCATTTCACCGGCCGTTTTTGGTGCCGTAGTTGTCCGCCGCCGCCGCCGCCGCCGCCGGTGTCCGTAACCAGTATCGCTCGAAATAAGAAAAAAAACGAAATGAGAAAAAAATTCCAGGATGAAACGAGGTTCGAACCTGGGCCCTCTGCGTGGGAGCCCAGTATTCAACCTCTGAGCCATGCCGGTGCTTGAAACTGCTTTGCAAAAAGGTCCTATACAGGCTTCATGTCGGGAAGGAACCACATTAGCATATGCAATATAGCGTGGTAAAAGAGTAGAATAAGCACCAAGCGTCGCACAACGCGAATTCTGTAACCAGGCGTCACACAATGCGAATTGCGCAACGAGTAGGTTGTTGAATGCTTCCAACCCATTACAAAGAGCTCTGCCATAATTCTTCATCGTCATCACGCACAGCATCAACAAAGTGCGCATAATGCCTTACATGCGTTTAGCAGGTACCACGGCTGTCTGTAGAATGACGAAAAATGGCACAGTGCCTACTGCCCTACTTCTCAAAAATTACGATTTATAGCGTAGTGGGTTCCTCGCAAATGCACTTCTGTTGGTTGCCAAGGAAGCCCATAAGGCTCCCATGATCCATTTCCTCGGGGTCTCAATAAAGTCAATTCTCTCTCTCGCTCGCTCTACGTTTTCTCCGCTTAAAGTGTGTTATAAAGCGTGGTGGGACAGTTAAATAACGACCGGGCGTCACACAATATGCATTACGTAACTAGTGGGTCGTTTAAAGCTTCCAACCTATTACAAAGGGCGCAACCATAATTATTCATCGTCATCAACCGCCGCATCAACAAACTGCACATAATCGCTTACATATGGTACCTCGCTTCTCCGCAGAACATCGAATAATGTCGTGCTGGGTGCTTCCCAACTTCCCAAAAATTACGCTTTGTGGCGTAGTGGGTACGTTGCTAATGTACCTGTATTAGTAGCCACAGGGGAGTTTATAACGGGCTCTAGAAATGCCGCTCTTCCAGCTTTCGCTGTGACTGTGCTGCGCTTTCCGCGCAGGCCTGGCGTTTTTTTTTGCTTTCCACTTCTATATCGAGCTAACAGGGACAGTTGGGCGAGTTGATGCGAATTACCCGCCAAGGTGGTCTAGTGGTTATGGTGCTCGACTGCTGACCCGCAGGTCGCGGGATCGAATCCCGGCCACGGCGGCCGCGTTTTCGATGGAGGCGAGAGTGCTTGTGGCCCGTGTGCTTAGATGGTGAAAATTTCCGGAGCCCTCCACCACGGCTTCTCTCATAATCATATGGTGGTTTTGAGACGTTAAACCCCAACAATTATTATGAGTTGATGCAAATTCACATTTGCAGAAAGCGCAAAAAAAAAAAAAACCATGACACGGCGCGTCGTCCTGTTCCTTTCATTTCTCGGTGTCGGGGTTTTTTCGCGCTTTCTTGAAATATCGATATCGAGGCGAGATGAGCGCGCAAGCTCGCAGTAGCGTTGTCATGCTCGCTCGATGTCGTTCGCTCTTTTGTTCACGAACGGCCGAACGCCGTAGCGCTCGCGTTACTTCAAACACGAAACCCCAGGAGTGGGATGACACCGCGGTAGTCGAGAGTGCAGATCGCGCTGCCGGATCCGTCAAGGTGCGAGGACATGAGGCTCATTTGCTATCCTGCAACTGCATAGAAGTCGAGTTGGCAGGCCTATCATATGTGGTTATGCGCCTTATTCCTGTGGTGTCCATGACATGGTACTCGAAGCAAGGACAGTGAGGACCGTACGTGGGAGTATATAGTACATTGGCCCCTATATTTAACCTGCCTGGTCCTCTCTTTACTACTCTTTGGGTCTTCTTTGGCGTAGCCAGAGAGCCTACGGATATTTTTAAATGTTTCGTGTGTATATACACACGCACACATACAAACCCACGCACGAGCATACATAAATTGTGGTTGAATTCCCCCATAAAAAAATTTTCTGGCTAGGCCCTTGGTCTCTTCATCGTCACCATCATCCCTACCCTCAGCGTTGTCATTACTAACACCACTAGCGTAGCCAGAAATTTTTTTCGGGTGCGGGGGGGGGGGGGGGGGGGGATTCGACCATAGTTTATGTATGTTCGTGCGTGCGTTTGCATGTGTGCGTGTATATATGCGCATGCAAAACTTAAAAATTTCTTAAGAAAGATTTAAGCAGCGCAAATAAAACAGAACACCCAGGAAGACACACAGACGGCGCTGTGTCTGTGTGTCTTCCTGGGTGTTCTTTCTTGTTTGCGCTGCTTAAATCTTTCTTAAGCATGAACCAACTCGCCCAAGCATTCGTTTTAGCTGTGAAAATTTTTGGAAAGTTTTGAAAGCGAGTGACTAGCGCAAACATTGCTATTATCGCTGTCGCCATCATCTGTCATCGAAAATGGAAAGCCATTCGCGTTTGTGTACTCGTATTTAAAGATTACTCAGTCTTAACAGAAATACCCTCGGCATGCATATTTTTGTGCCGAAGACTGCGCTAGAAACGTGCTTCTTGAGGCGTCAACTTGCGCAAAAAAAAAAAAAAAAAATATCAGTCAGGCTTTTTGAAGCGTGCAACCTTGCGGTCACTTTGTCGACCTCTGCTGCGCCGCGGACGCAGCTGAAATAAAGGTGGCTCCGAGAATCAACACACGCTCGCGCGTGCGACAACTCAGCAATGGCTTTTTACTGCCCCGCTGAGAGGTCGTGTGGCGCTTTTTATCTTCCGGTGGTCAGTGTCATTTTGCATCCTTGGCTGTGCGCACGAAAAGTGCTGAGAGCCGCATCACGCGGTCATGGCCTCGGTCACCGTGGAAAATTGCTTTAGCGACCGAAAAGGTGGGTTTGTTTATGACAGCGTATCTCGTTCCATAAAACAAAACAGAAAAGAGAATATATAGAAAAAAAGCGGGCGTCAGCTGACATACACTTATAAGTATATTGCGCGACGTGTCTCACTTGGCTTCTAACCAACTGGAAGGACAACAAACCCTGCATTTTCTGGGGCTGAATCCGAAGAAACAAGCGAGATTATTCCGAGTAAATAAATAAAAAAAAAGGTGCGAGTGAGCGCTGGCTTGCCATAAAAGTGCTTATCAGGTGTCGTATTATGAGGAAGCCGGCGCATTTCTCGCTTTCTTTTGTTTTTCTCGCGCATCGAGCGCAGTTTATGCCTCGACGAGCGTCTTTTACGGGCACCGAGATGATGAACGCGCTGCTTTGGTGTCCATTCTGTTCTTGGCATACTACTTCGTTCACAGAGTCCTCCACCTGTCGCAATGCGGCCTGATTGCTGACGTAATGTGGCCGCATTGTTGACCGTTCAAGTATATAGCGCGAGGAAAGGCGCCTTCGTTCTAGGTATTTTTTATCTATCCCTCACATCGTCCAGCCGTTCGAAGTGTGTGTGTTCAAGTGCAGAGTAGCTGAACAGCTGTCTACGCGGATAATTTACGCCATTTACGCAGTGGACAGGCGCTCGCTATAGACTATGTTACTTAAGGCATATGGATGCCGCCATCGTGGGCTGTTAAACGAATATTTCTTTTTTTTTTTGTTCCCTGACGCGAACTGATAAAGTCAGAAAACACCGAATGCACCAACCCAACAGCATTTATGTGTATACGCCCACCGTAACACTGTTCGCTCAGTTGTTGAAGATAAAACACGGCAAGGTTAACAGCCCAGCATGGCGGCACCGAAACCCGTCCGTAAAATAGTCTATACTTGGAATGATTTCATTCGTTCATTTATTGAGTCCAGTTTTTTTTTTTCGCAAATGAAGGTGATACATAGAAAGCAAGTAAGCACTGGAAGCGTTCAGCGTAAGAAAGGGAAAATCGACCTCCACCAGGGTATAAACACGTAAGCCGCACATAAATGGATGATTACAATTCTTTCCTTTCATGAAACCTTCCTCTGCATTACAGACAGAACTTATTGGTCGCATCTCCTGCAACAACATCTCGCGGTAGACAGTGCCATGTTCTCATGCACCCGACATCGCCTTCGTCTGCTTATTGTACCGCTGAAGTAATTGCCACCAAAATACACATACCCCCACAGATCCTATTACAATAAGAGTTTGCATGGTGCTTCAGATTTCGTCGAATCAGTGAAGTGCCGACGCTTGGTGACGGATAGGGCGATCCTTGTTTGTCCTTGCCCATCGCCCCAGTGGTATGAGTTCTTTTCTCAGTGGTGGTTGTGGGCAAAGTTTTCTTTTTCATTCGTCGTGCGGTGAGGGTGATGCTGACGGTGTAAATAGAAGGACGTACGTATATGTAGTAGCAGATGGGCTGATACGGCGAACTCACTTTCGAGCTTTTAAGTAAACATTAAACCCTGGTGTTTTACCTACCAGGACCATGACGTCATTCTGAGGAAGGCAGCACTGGTGGTTACACAATGACTGTTTAAATGCGAGGCACTTCTTCGGGTACAAAAGGCACGATTGTAAGTGACACGTCATGACATGAATAACGTGACATACCTCTTCCGTACGTCATGAAACCCTTTCCAACAGTCACGTGTGGCTCATACCCACATACCATGACCCATGGTATGGGGTTATGTGCCACAGGTGATTCATAGTTCATATCAACCCAGGATAGCGAAAATAGACATCGAAAATTTATAAGACAATTTGCGTGTATTCAACGAGAGAGACGTACCGTTTATTACAGTTGGCGATTTTAACGTGGCACACAGACTCTTACGTATGTACTTCTACGACTTAACCAGCTATAGTATTGCGTTGCTCGTCCCCACAGGAATACGCCAATGAGCGTTGCTTTTACTTCGTTTCGTTAAAAGCGAAGATTGTGCTTAACATGAGTGCCGGTACAGACAGTGAGTAACACATTCGGAAGCTAGTGTAGTCAACGTGCCTAGTAAGCATACGATATGCACGCTACTCAAATTGCACAAGGACGTCGATCCACCTCGTAAGACTTGGCTAATGCAGCATAAGCAGCTCCTCGCTGACTGCTTGGCATATGAAATCGATTCCCACAATGCGTGGGATCTGCCGGAACTTTTACTGCAACCGGGGTTCTTTGACGAACAGCGATAAATAGAACGTTTCTGCATTTTGGTTCCCGTCGAAATGCAGCCACCGCAACTGGGGTCGAATTCGGGACTTCAAGCTCAGCATGCGCAACGCTATGGGCACTGGACTGCCGTGGCGGGTGAGCTGTTTATTGTTGTTTAAACTCTAAGAAAGCAACAATGTGACTGAAGCGAACGCTTGAAACCATTTATTCGTAAGTCAATACGAAAAATTGATTCTCTCGGCAAGAGCGAAACAGAGCCGCAGTCCTCGGTAGCTTCTCGTTTTGTCTTCTACACAGCTGTACTGCTCAGCTTTCGTCTATCGATTATTTATCAGTGACAAGGACGCGTTGACAGACACTGATGCTGTTTCACGTCAAAGCTGTTCTACGTGATGGACGTCATGCTGGGGGGCTTAAATGGAAGAATTTAATCGAGATGTGATTATGAGGGACGCCGTAATGCGGGACTGCGGATTAATTTGTACCAAAGTGGGTTATTTAACGTGCGCTTAAATGTGAATACCAAATCGTTATTTTTTTGCATGTCTCCCCCTATCAAAATGCGCCTACTAGTGGATGCCAGTGGATGCGTGCCACATTAGTATGTGCCCATTCTTGGCCAATGCTCCAGAACGCATCGGTGCTACTGCGGCATGAGAAAGAGAGAATCAAGGGAAGGCAGGCAGGTTACTGTACGCGGTTTTCTACCCTGCAGTGGGGAAGGAAATAACTCTGTAGATAGATAGAAATGATAATGAAGAGCACTAGTCCCGCACGCACATCCTGTACATCGTCTCTGTACGGAGTATCTAAATGTAGGAAGCCGTGTGTCGCACTTCTGTGTGCATACAGCTTTAATCACCATTATTCCATCTGCTAACATTAAGCATCGCCTTGTACGGTCTTCGTGTTACATCTGCGTCTACGACTCACCGTGTGCAAAAGCCTGCTGCGGCTTTTGCAGTTCGGCATGACTTGTGAACGATGCATTGCGTAAATATGAATGTTGCTTGCAAGGAATGTTATGACCTGCCCTGTGCATGAATAAACATCGTACGAGATTGAACGCTGCGTAAGGACGGAAGTAAACACAGTTATACGCATCGCATTTAGCTGCATAGCGCATTTAATTAATCGTTTCACAAAGCTTTGCTTTACGTAGTAGATTCTAACATGTCAGCATAATATTAAGATAACACAGTATCACTCACAACATCATGCAATTGAGGTGTATTTGCATAATAAGAAAATTATGCAGGTACAGCTCGGTGGATCCAAGGGGTGCAGTCATAAAAGTGCGCAGAGTTCTCCATTAGAGACAGCCGTCTCAACGCCGTGCCCCCCCCCCCCTCCCTGTTCTTCGGGTTATTGGCTCCAGGATGATCTCATTGCCACGTTGGCGTGTTCTCCGTTGGCTAAATAGGCGACTGCGAGTACCACTATGACGTTTCGCCGCTTTGTTTCCAGAGAAGCTCAAAGGCCGCATTCCATATATTTACCGGGCATCGTACAGCAGTTCAAGCCCTTTTGTACCCTTCTGTACAGTGCGCATACCAAGCTTCAGTGCTCTCCGAGCCGACGACTCTTTTCAGCATTCCTTCGACTGTGTGCTTCGTATCTCGCCCGCTATTTTATCCTTTTGACTGCGATGATTTGTCGCGCTTGTCGCCACTTATCTGCGACCTGGAACCGCGCCAACACTCCGTTATATGTGCGAATTTGTCCAAAGCGTATCACTGCGTAACATTTCGCTCTCTTACATCAGTGCCGTCTATCTTCTTTCTTTTTCCGCGCTTAGCGGGGCACTCGGATGTCGAGTGGCCATTGCTGAAGTTTTCGAGAGCGCTTCTCCCCTGATAAATACGTCGCTTCTGCCGCCTGTTGCACGTCTGAATGACGGCTTCTTTTCCTGCCGATGCTTCATAGTTTCTTTGATGGGCGGAACCGCGAGCCTCCGCGCTTCGTCGGCGGATGCCAGTTTTCTCTCCTGTCTAATGCTTTTATGACAAGAGGAACCATACAGGTAAAATAGTGCGTGCTGTCAACTTTTGTTCGTGCGCTGCGCTTTACTATACGCAGGTGCCGCACTATACCGGGCATTACTTTATATAGCGACGGTGAGCAGCTGTTTCGACTAGCTCCTCTTTTGTTTCGCTCACTTTTTCTGCCACTGCTCACGCCGGCTTGCAACGCGTGCCAACAGAGTTGAGAAGCTGCTGGCTGTGAAGCGGATTAGGCGGATGTAGACGCACGATGAAGGTGGTAATTATGAAGTACCAATAGCACAACGGATGGTAATTACGGTATATGGATTTCTTGCGGTTGAAGTTGTATATATTCCTCTATTGTTAGTGTTTCTTTAACTCAGCTGATCCGCTGCAGATTGCGGTGGTATGCAGTGAAGTACGAAATCTGTCAGTTGTTTGAAGTTTCATGAGCAGGAAAATTGTTACCCTTAAAGCTCCAGCAAGCTACAACATGGTGGTCTATAGTGGTTATGGTGCTCGACTGCTGACCCGAAGGTTGCGGGATGGAATTCCCAACGCGGCGGCCGCAATTTCGATGCACGCGCCTATATATATATATATATATATATATATATATATATATATATATATATATATATATATATATATATATATATATTGTGTGTGTGTGTGTGTGTGTGTGTATTTAGTAATAATTAATAATTGTTGGGCTTTAACGTCCCAAAACTACGCTATGATTAGAAGGGACGCCGTCGTGAGGCCTCCGGAAATTTCAACCACCTGGGGTTCTTCAACGTGCACCTAAATCTAAGTACACGGGCCTCAAGCATTTTCGCCTCCATCGAAAATGCCACCGCGGCGGCCGGGATTCGATCCCGCGACCTGCGGGTCAGCACTCGAGCACCATAACCACTAGACTACCGTGGCGGGTTGTGTGCGTGTGTGTGTGTGTGTGTTCGGTGCATAATTTTTTGCGTAAAATTACCTTTCTTTCATTCCTTGGTTAACGTCTTGTCTACTAAGTTGATAGACAATGGCGGTGCATGACTGTAGACTGTGTTCTTCAACGAAGCCGCTGACAAATGCACTTGTGACAAATAAAAGATTTCTAGAAGTTTACAAGCACACATGACGATGTGACAATGCAGGAATTACATGAGCACGTATGGTATTCAGTCACAAAAGAGACTGAGATTTTATTTATAACGTTATGTGAGTACATAGCTTCAATGACTAGCGTAAAAAAAGAATGATTAGGTATATGACACTAACCTGAGCTGCCATTGAGTGAGTGAATGAACTTTATTACAAGGTCCGGCTGGTTTGTCGTTGGGCCGGGCTAGACCGCACACGTATAGAGGCCGGGATGCCTTGTCACCCTGCAGCCACCCTGGCCTACTGGATAAACCATTTTTGGTCTTCGACCTCCGAGCTGAGCAAGGCTATCCGCCACCGGAGAGCCTCGGAAGAACTTGTCGATATATTGCCATTAGTTAATGCGATTAACAGTGGCAGAGGAACTACGAGTGTCGCTGTAGCAAACATTTCTGCACGGTGACTTCGTCAGTGCAGCAAGCCTCCATCGTTCTGTGAACTTTTCATAAATTCACTTGTTCCATGCACCCCAGAAGCCACATAAGTTCGAACGCAAGGACCTGCGCCACGGCTCCTTCGACATCTATGCATAGCCGCCATTTCGCTCTTAATTTTAAATGCGGCACGCAAACCGATAGCAAATGAAATAACAAAGAGAGCTTCCTTTGGCGGCAGACTGACACGTGTCATTTACGCTGCCGGGGTCTTACGTTGCCGCTGTATTAGCTGCCCGGCAAATTTGCTTTTACAGACCTTATTAAGTCAAAACCAAGTAAAAAAGGGACAAACTGTTTTTCGTTTTGAACTTGTGAAAATGCCGAATCCCGTGTGTGGTACACACGTTAACACGGCCGGAAATTCTTCATTTTGAAAAATATAACCTTTTATTTTGGTGCACATGCTTCATGCGAGAGGGCGAGGGGGACAGCCACATAATTAAGATATGTACACTTCTTGAGTTTTTGCAGTATTTTACTTTAAAAGGTCTAAATATCCCTTCATCTCATTGTGAGTCGGTACTCACGCACAGTGCGGCATTCTTTCTTGTTTTTCTTCGTAGGTAATCGCCCTGACAGCTTTAATTGGACTGGCATCCGCTTTTCTATATTAACCCATGTAATAAATTTCATGCTTTAATATGTACTTGAAGCGAGATTGTTTGAGGAAACATGACGGAAGGCCGCCTTTTCTAGTTGACCTGCTTAGTCAGCATGTTTATTGCGGTGTCACGGGTGTCAAACAGAACACGCAAGAGACGGAACAGCGGCACTATATACTCGCAACTGAAACACTGCATTAAGGAACAGTTAAAATAGTTAAAAAAACGGTTGAAAAGCAGCTCATTCGTGTACTCGATAATCCAGAGATCGAATGACTGACGGGTAGCAGAAAGCAACATTAATCACGTGCCTTACAAAGCACCGTTATCTGTTTCATGCGTGTTCGCCATTGATGCTACGATGAATCTCCGGCAGGCACTCGTATTTTAGCCCTTCTTGGGTATATCGTCATCGTGTACTTGACGTTTACGATTAATGGCGGCTGTCGCTCCGTGAACACGTGCCTCCAACGTGCTACGCGAGTGGAGGAGAGCGCGCATGTGCGAATCCGACGAGCACATACACAGATATACAACAGAAACATTGACTCCGACACTGTTTGCTCCTTCCCTTGTGTGCGATTCTGTTATCGCGTGAACTGTATTGCCTGTGCGTTCACTGATAGCGATGAACGCATCGAGGGGGGTCATCAGGCGGGGCGTGAAAGCACAGCGCCCTAAGGTAGTTCCTGCAAATGCAATCGTTTCTGGCAGTATGATTAGTTAAAAATCAGATACCAGTGGCAAAACTGTGGGGACATCAATGGAGAGAGAGAGAGAGAGAAGAAACAAGTGGTAGGAATTCTAGTCGGGTCTCTGCTGATTCGGAGCGACCTTGCCGTTTTCAAGCGACGACAGTGATCTGGCGTCGTTTCACGAGCTGTCCGGTTGAAGGTACGAATGCTGCATTTTATACATTATCGCCAGGCCATATACGTGAAAAAAAAAAGATATTCATGTTTCCTCTTCAGCCGCGCTCTATTCTGCCTCAACAGCTGTATAGTGTGTGGCTCTATACAGCTGTTACGTTGATGAGGATACTGCCCAGGAACCACAAGAATGAATGATCAGAATTCCTTGGCACGCTGTTACATTGTTTCAGCATGATGATAACTGCGAAGCATTCTTAAAGGAATTCGCTGAAGCATCTGTTTCGAGATGGAGCAGACATGTAAATAGTACTAACCAGCTAAAGTTCTGAGGCGCCCAAATAAAAGTGCACGAACGAATAATTTAGTCGTTGAAATGCGTAAAATATTTGTCTATCTTTTACATGTACATTTTGACTTTAGTACTTGGGTGCACCAAGAATAGCAAATTAATTTTTTTCGTTGACTTTGATTACCAAGTACTTCTGATGAGACAAGCAGGGTTTTTTTTTTCATTTTTTGGGGGAAGGGGGGGGAGGAGGGCTGGTCGAGTTCGTCTGCATGGGTGTCTATCAAACTCCTAAGGTTGCATAGGAGTTTGATAGGTTAAATAGAGGTTAAATAGAGAACGCGTAGTTACTTTTCAATTTATGGGAATTAGTCGCTGAGCCTCTTGCTACTTTTGTTTTTGTTGGCTCGGTTGCTTGTTCGAGTGTATAAACGTTTTTTTCTTGCGTTCGGCTATGATTCGGTCAATTCGCTTTGTTGACCTCCAGCAACAGTATCAGCAATGGCAGCTAGAGGCGTGACACAGTGTCGTGCAAATGAAAGTTCCCAATTTCGCGCTGGCACCGGGCCGCCAGGACCCAAGAAGTATTACTGGTCACTGTTTGGATGAGTGGACTGGTCCCACCGTCTGCTGGCTCCAAATCCCCCCCCCCCCCTCATGTTGTGTCAAGAATTATAAGATAATTTTAGGGGCACTTATACCTGTCTGTATGCGCCGAGCTAGTTGTCCACCTCCCGGCCGCCGCGTTTCAATGGGCACGGAGTGCAAAGATGTTCTTACAATTAAATACACATTAAAGAACACCAGTCGGTCAAAATTAAATACCATGTTCTCAACTACTGTGACAATCACAGCACACGTGTTTCTCCGGAACAAAAAGCCCCGTGCTGAATCAACATGTGCTGCCGTAATGGTGCTAGAAATCTCGGTGTTATTTTTTTATAGTAATTATGTCTTAGCAAGTTGTGATGTCATATTAGTTTTAACAAGTGAACCGAGAAGACACTGACTGAGAAAAAGCGCAGATGATTGTATTATGCAGTTTGAATAAAGTCTGGGAGCGCGCTTCATAATGAGTGAAGGCGCCCTGATCTGATTGCTGCGCGCACATTTATACGTTAGATATTTGGCAACGGCATTAAATATCGCATGTCGTAATTGAGATGGAGGATAAGTGTGCTTAATCCTTGGCCGATTTAATGAGCTATCACATAGCTATGGAGAGCGCACAAGGATTGAAAGACGAAAGAATGGGCGATATGCGCCCTCCGGTGCATCGCCCTCTTGGTAAGTTTCTGGCCCACACACTCTCCACAGGCCCAGGGAAAATACACCTTTAATAATTTTCACAACACGTGCCTAAATATTGATATCGTTGAATGTGGACGGCGTGCTATGGGAAAATATCTACCGGCTTTCTTAGCGGCCGATCACGCTGCCCAGCGCTGAGCAGCTAGAGGCGTGGCGTACATCAATGAGGTAATTATTAATAATAATTGTTAGGGTTTTACGTCCCATAACCACGGTATGAGAGACGCCGTAGTGGAGGGACCCGGAAATTTTGCCCACTTGGGGTTCTTTACCGTGTACCTAATTTTAAGTACACGGGCCTCTAGCATTTCACCTCCACCGACCGGGATTCGATCCCGCAACCTTCCGGTCTGCAGTCGAGCACCGTAACCACTAGGTGGAAATGATTGTGCTCTAGAATGGAGTTGCGAAAGACCAATTTTTGAAATCGGCACTCTCCATAGCAGCGGCGATCAAAACCGAGTTCACTGCATATAGACTATTTTCCGCTTCGTGAGGGGCACATGTCCATCATGCTGAGATGTGGCAATAGAATTTCCTGTTTTGTTTGCCCCTAAATCAAGTTTAAACGTACAGATGCATTTGTGCGTAATGTACGTACGCACTACCCTACAGTCGTTTGCACGCGTATTAATCAACCGCGTATACAGGTATGCCGCATGTTGATGTGTTAGAGTTTGTTGGACGTTATTAAGGGCTCATTAACGAAGTATGTGTCGAAACTGGGACTTCGTTCAAGATTTACGACGTCAGCGCCACTTCTCATTGTCCTGTGCGCTAATTTGGAGAGTAGAAATACCGGCATATACGATGGAGCTGCAGGGCGTGTGGCTACCGCGCAGCGGGTTGGGGCGGTGCTCCACTCATCACATAGTCGCCGACTCGATTCTCGACCGCGCCCGGTGGACGGCGCAGAATGGGCCTGCGCGCTGGGAGTTCGCTCTTCATCAGAGATTGAGAGAACGAAACAAAAAAAGAAACGCCGTGTGGTCTGGATTAATCGACGCAGTGCAATTTCGGAGCTCAGTCGTCTCTCTCACTCTGCGCAATCTTGGGGCGCGAAGATGCTGCGCGCACCCTGTGACCACGGAAACGCGTGCAGTGTTATACAGGCTGGAGCCAGTCGTCCACAGCGGACGCTATATAGCGACCACGATTTGTTTCCCGGCGACGCAAGCGTACTCGACCTAAATATGACGAGAAAAAAAAAAAAAAAACTGAATACCCAGCGGAGGTTCATTCATCTGCAAGGGCTACCGCCGATCCTGCGCCGTTTGAAATGGGCGTTGTTACTATTCGATAGCACGTGCACTGCTGTGTTCGCAGGGGAGACGCATCAGCCGTCATCCACGCGGGGTAGTTGGCCGTGCGCCATATTTTACGAGGGGTGAAAGTGGGCGGGCGCTATAAGAGGCCGCAGTGGCTTGCGTGGTGGGACAGCTGACCAAGTCGCCGAAGTAATTTCCGGGTCTGCTGTACCGCGCAGCGCTAGCTCCCTTCCTCAGCCTAAATCTCTGCGTCGGCTGATAGGGGTCGGAGAGGCTGAGAAAAAATAAAAATAGAGAAAGGATGTCGAGTGGAAGTTCCATTGCGATAACGACACTGTTTTATCGTGACGAAAAGAACGAGCATGTGTAAAGCAGACGGCACAGTTGAAACGTTGCCAGCGCAGACTGAAACACGTGCTCACACGCAGCTCCGCGTTGTGTGACGACCTGATGGGCGGCAGCGGACGTGGCACGTGCGCAACTACGCTTCCCACTCGCAGCGTCACGGCGTAACTCGACACGACGGGGACAATATCGGAGTGTTACACTAACGTTTGCCGCACTATTATCTGCGCCTATCTTTTGTGGACGCCTCAGTGGCCGTTCTTTCTCTAATCGGCAATGCACATATTTGGCGTATGCTCTTTTACGATATATATATATATATATATATATATATATATATATATATATATATATATATATATATATATATATATATATATATATATATATATATATATATAACGTTATTGACCCCTCTGGCATACAAATATGAGTGCAATATCTCTTTCGCAACTGCAGTCTTCAATCAACGTCATCTTCCGGGTGTTTCATTCGAGGCTACGTTTTTCCTCGGACAATCAATTCACAAAGTACACTTTCGATCAAATTAAAAGCAATTTACAACCTTCACGCGAGACTGATGTAGACTCGAATATTAGACACTCTTCGACAAGAAATGTTCAGAAACCGCTATGCGTCGACCTTAACCAGCAACTTATCGATTTTATGCCGCGAAATTGTGGCTATAGGGCGGGCCTTGTGGGACGCCGTAATGGAATAATAATAATAATAATAATAATAATAATAATAATAATAATAATAATAATAATAATAATAATAATAATAATAATAATAATAATAATAATAATAATATATGGGGTTTAACGTCCCAAAACCACCATATGATTATGAGGGACGCCGTAGTGGAGGGCTCCGGAAATTTCGACCACCTGGGGTTCTTTAACGTGCACCTAAATCGAAGTATACACAGGCCTCACACATTTTCGCCTCCATCGAAAATGCAGCCACCGCGGCCTGGAAGCGTTCAGAATGAATTTGCGTCACATGGGGTTTTTTAAGGCGACCAGAAATCTTGTTACGCGCCATTGTTGTAAGAAGCCACGTAAACACACAACGCAGAGGTAGATTTTAGTCATTAACTAAATAATAATGCAAAAGAATGGGTTATCCTAAAACTACTAAACCGGCAAGAATTTTAGCCAAAATGTGCACAACGTTCAGTTTTTAAGGAGCTGACAAGTCAAGCATTCTCTACATGCACTCGCATCATTGTACATTCAAGCAACCTCAAGAAATGCTAGCCGTTTCTGATACTTTTTTAAACTAGAACATTGTTGCAAACTTTCCCTTGATAATTTCATTCAATATTGTACCCTGCGCACGTTCTAGATAGACAACTGCGACACTACGTACATCACTTGTTCTGTTAAAGGTTGTTATCGCATCCCCGAGGAACCTTCAGACCACACTCTAAGAAAACAAAAAAAGAGTATGTGCGACACTTTTCGGGGAGTTCTGACTTGCCACGTATACGACTCTCTTTAAAGAGTCACGGTGGCGCTCTTGGAGAGTACCCTGACCCTCTTAGGAAGAGTGGAAGGACTCTTATCCGAAGGATCACATTACCACTTCTGAGGGAGTAAGACGACTCTTGCCAGTAACACTCCTACGTGGCTCAAATGACACACACCGAAGCGTCAAGCGACTCCACAGCTATCTTAAGTTGCTCAATTGACCCATGCTCTACTTTTCACCACTCCTGTTGGAAATAGTGAAGTATTCATTTTAAGCAAGTCCAATAATACTTGTCGTTGTGCCCAACGACTGCAAAAAAGAATAGCTCAATTTTAGCATTATTTTAATGAAACTCATCAAACATAACACACCTTTTCCAGCAGAGTAATCTAGAAAGCGCGAAAAGATGGTCTGTGATTTCCAATTAAGCAGTTGAGGTATTCCTCATTTACATGCTTGTGAGTATAGCCAACTAAAATGTGTGACTGTGATGTGCATGGTGTCATACGGTGCAAAATAAACTGCAGAAATCGGCATCATGTTTCCATATTTATTCCTTATGATTATGAATAAATGAAAAAGTGGTGACAGCTGGAGGCATCATACTTGTGACTTGCTATGTTGTCGCTCCTCATCAGCGTGAGAAACCATGAAAAATTGTATCTGAAAAGCAGAACGCGATATCATGATGGGAAAACGGAATTCTAATAAGAGTTTGCAAAACCTACACAATAAGTGATTTGCACAGACAATAATCAAGGCTCACATCAAAACAAATGCAAACAGGAATGGTAAGGAACCAAGTATTTTGCCGTTATCGTGTAAAACACAACTTTCAAACAGTAGCTTTTGCAACATGTCACTTGGCGACAAACTTGCAGCACAAGATGATGTGAGCCTCTTTTAAACAACAAACGAAATCGGTTTAGGTTCCTTTGCGTGGGTGCCACTCACCTCTTTTCCTACGTCATGTTGTCCATCCAAAGGAAATGTAGGGCCGACTGCCTCGTACGGTTGACAGGGCGAACGCCGCTGTTGATTTTCCCATCACGATTGGTGGGGTGCCAGACCATAGCGTCACTTTCGTTTTCCCGAGTGTGGCTGTCAACTGGAGTGAAGAGGCGGGAGAAGCGGGGAATAACCAAAACACACACACACTGTTTATTTGTATTTAAAACCACCGTTTGTTCAACATACCGTTACTGTACACACATCTGACACGAGTGTTTCGTTTTAAATAATTTCGCAACAAAAACAAATTTTCACGTAAAAGAAGATGGGAACATCGTTTCGCAATAGACACTGGCTATGCACGAATGAGGGCACTTCTTTTCTGAGAAATCGCTTTAAAATTTGCTTTCAGAATAAGCCCGGCTTTGCGCCGTCATATTCCGACACCCAAGCGCATCCTCCGGCAGTCAGGGGCACGCCGGGAGTGGTTACTGACCACGTGTTTTACAAATGTAACCCATCCTTAAATACTCAAACACATGCGAGTACGAGCGCCCGAACGACACCCAGGGCGAGTGGACGCCGTCTACGTCGAGAGCACACACGTCATATATGCTAGAATTAGCGCACATAGCTCCCACAGTCACCAACACTCACTCGATTCTGTTATAACGCCGAACGTCATCGCAGATGTAGGCAAACCACGAAAACAGCAAACACAAACGAGGGAAAAGAGTGCACGGCGGCGGCCGCAACAACGCGCGTCGTCGAAAGTCTCGAGCTTTTCACCTTACCGGCGAGGCGTATCCAACTTGATTGACTACCGTGCACATGCTGGAAGCATCGTACTATATCTGCACCTCAAGCTACCGTCTTTAAGCCAACAAAAACCATTGCCGCCTCTTTTTTTCACGTTCCCACGCGCGGAAGTCCGCTGCACGCTCAATGTCGATGGAAATGTTATTATGAAGTAGACTAAAGCGCATCTCAAAACGATATCTTGCACCTTCAGCAGTGCAGACGCAATGTGCGATCAGCAAACAATGACCCTTGATTATTGTTTGCATCGCTCATTTTATGGGAGCTTGTACAGCAACGCGCATAACGGTGTCAACTCGTTAAGTGACAGTTTTAGTTGGGCATCCGCAACAGCCCCGCGGACGCAGGCTGCTGTTGGAAATGGCTGGCAGCCTACTTCCGCAGAGCTGCTGCAGACGTCCAACTAAAGCTGTATAATTAGTTCCTACGAAAGCAGTACACTCACCGTTAACAGGCGCACATTGTCTGTGTCCGCAGCTCCATGACTATTCCGCCCTCCAAGCGTCACTTTGAGCACGGAGCGTGGCGTCACCGCCACCGAAGATGCGCATGTTCGCTCGAACGCAAAACTACAAGACACGCAACCCGCGCAACGAACGCAACGCATTCCAAAAGACCGAGGAGACAGAGAGGAGGAGGCGCCGCGCCCGCGCCTCCCCGGCTCCGTCGGTGAGCCACGGCACCACAACGGCGCCGAACGGCAAATGCGCGATATGTAAGGCATATACGGCGGCGCCTTCATTACAGAAGCCAATCGAAACGCGCTTCACGAGAGTCCATTGACTCCTGCAGAAATGCTCTCTTCTTCTGCTTCTACCTTTCAAAAAGGGTCAAATGGATATCCGAAGAGATCGATGTCACGGTGCCGTGACCTTCTTTTGACTCTTTTTTTTTCATAGAGTGCAGGCCTACGCAACTCAAAGCCACCGAAGGCTAGACGCACTTTCTTTCCCACAGATCCAAAGGGGCAGGGGCGTAGCCAAGGGGGGGGGGGTTGGGGGGGTTCAAACCCCCCTCGAAATTTTTTAGTTTTGCTTGCGTATATAGGCATGCACACATACAAACGCACGCACGAACATACATAAAGTATGGTTGAACCCCCCCCGAAAAAAATTTCTGGCTACGCCCCTGCATGAACCCCCCCCCCCCCCCGCAAATTTTCAATTTTGCATGTGTATATATACACAGACACATATACAAACGCACGCACGAGCATACATCAAGCATAGTCGAACTTCCCCACCCGAAAAAAAAAATTCTGGTTACGCCCCTGAAGCGGACCACATATTAATAAAACCGAATGCGTGTTTTGCTTGCGGAAAGGTATTGTGTCGTGCCAACGCGTTCATATACTGTTGACCCCAGCACCTCTTGAAATGTCACGTCGTTTATTAGTGACAAAACGTGGCTCTTCAGAGCCATAAAACAATGTCTGCCCGCAGACGCAAGTGCTTCCAAAGATACGCCACTTCAATGGCATTGTTAGCGCTGTGTAGTCTATATATTTCTTATCGCTGGTATCATAAAACGGAAGGAAGCACTTCTGCACGCCTTTCAGCTACGGCGAAGGTGGAGATTTTCTCTAGCTCTACTATGGAGTATGGCTGCAGCTGCCTGTAGCTTTACTATCGAGAAAGGGTCGTGGAAAGATGGTCAGTGTGTTTCGCACATTATCATGGACTGAGACACTCTTCTAGATGTGCCCAAAGCCCTAGACAAGCTCTTAAAATTCAGTGTTGCGCTTTTTCTTCCCCAGAAACAAGACACTCGAGTGTGCCTTGAGGAGACTCGATGATCGGCCCTTTACCGAAGGAAAGATGTTGGGAGTCTGGTTGCACAGCACATCAGCCCAGAAAGCCACACGAGCCCTAGCCCTCCTGCAGTACTTGAGGGCGACAGAATTAAGCGACCGCCTGTGATATTCACCACTGTATGCGTGATGTGAAATGTGTCTCTCCTTCTCTTTTACTCCCTTATTCCCTTCCCCATGTTTGTAGGGTAGCAAACTGGACGTATAGTCTAGTTAACCTCCCTGCCTTTCCTATATTGATTCTCTCTCTCTCTCTATCATCATCATCATCATCATCATCATCGTCATCATCATCATCATCATTTCAGAAATTAGCAAAGAAAAACGCCACGTCCAATAAAAGGAGAAAAATGTCGAACATTTCGCCGCTAGACAGAATGAGAAATATTTGTCTGTATTCAGATACCGATATTATGAATCGGTTTATGTGTGCAAAATAAATCGACCCGCCAATCCTTGGTCACATTGTGAGCTATTTAAAATGCTTTCAGAAAGATCGGCTCGTTAATTATACATCGGACTAGTAATATGGCAGAAGAACTGACAGCTCGACTACATTCGGTCTTGTTTAATTTTTTAATTGACTTGCACAACGCAAAACACAACACGGACGAAGGAGTCCGCGCGTGCTTCGGTGTGCCTCGAGCTTGGGCATTACATTCAACAACTCCCGACGCGCTGACGTGTGAGCAGATATTTGTAAACGGTTTAAAAGTAGCAAGCCCCCTAATCACAGGTGTGGGCTTACATACGCTTCATGCAGTTGATATCCAATCAGAACATGCAACGAAAAAAAAAAAAAAAACGTGTGTGCGATTCAAAATATATGAACACTGCTACAATAACGCGGTGTCGGTGTTGATAGACTGGCGTCTGGGTCATTCCACGCCAAACGCCCCAGCCATTTTGGCGACCATCTCAAATGGGATCGAAAAAAATTGTTTCGGAGAGAAATTTTTTTTATTCATGTTGGAGCCTTCCGAATTTCGCAGAATGTCGTCTGAGTGACGTTTGTTAAAAATTATTTCTGAGATTATCGTTTTTTGTTTGAATGCCAAATTTGATTTACATATTAAGCAAAAGCATCTGCGTAAGATATCAGAGTCTTAGTTATATTACGGCAATTTTTCTGGAATATAGGCCTCCATAAATTTTGTCATAATGTTGTATCTTTGCATTTTTCCCTTGTAATACTGTGCTATGTATGAATATCTGAGTAATTAATACTCACTCTGAGGAAGGTATGTACTGCGATAAAAATATTTTCAGATCACTGAAGTTCGTAAATCTCACGAGAAGAAATGACAAGTTTGTGAAAATCTTCATTTTGGGCCATATTGGGACGCGATTTACACCACACAGTGCTCTAATTAAAAATCAGCTTTATACCTAAATCGAAAGCAAATAAGTAGTTCTTCTAATATGGCAACTTTTATCATCGCAATTTTTGTTTTAAGGAAGAAAATATTTTTTGAATTTCCGATTGACGGCAATGGGCAACTTCAATGACGAAGCCGCCGTATGAACAAATGGGAACATAGCCGTTAATGACGAACTTCAAACATTATTGTCTTCCTTAAAACAAAAATTGTAGTGATAAATGTTGCCCTATAAAAAGAACGGTTGATTTGCTTTCAATTGAGGTATAAATCTGATTTTTAATTGGACCACCACGTGGTGTAAATCGTGTCTCTATGTGGCCCAAAATGAATATTTTCACAAATTTGTCATTTTTTCTCATAAAATTTACGAGCCTCAGTGGTCTGAAAATATTTTTAACGCGAAATATACCTTCCGCACAGTAAGTATTAATTACTCACATATTCATACATAGCGCGGTATTACAAGGGAAAAAATGCAAAGATGCAACATTATGGCGAAATTTGGGGAGGCCCATATGGCAGAAAAATTGCAGTAATATAACAAAGACTCGAACATCTTACGCAGGCGCTTTTTCTTAATATGTAAACCAAATTTGGCATTCAGACAAAAAAAAAAAAAACGATACTCTCACAAATAATCTTTTACCAAACGTCACTCAGACAACATTCTACGAAATTCGGAATGCCCCTATGTGATCAAAAATTTTTTCTCTCCGAAGTATTCTAGAAATGTACTGTTTTCAATGCAAGAAATTAGCAAAACTTTTTTCGATCACATTTGAGATGGTCGCCAAATGGCAGGGACGTTTGGCGTGGAATGACCGTTATGTGTTCGGTTTCTAAAGGAGTAACGTACGCTTGCACTTTTATGTCTCATTTGATTTAATGTGATTGAGACCATCAACAACCGCGTCGTGTTTTGCTGCAGGATCACCGTTTGTCTCGTTGCGTTGCCATGCGCTTATCGCAGCGCCAGCACTCTGCAGGATACTCAATTGCAGTCGCAGGCTGCTCAAACTTTCGTAACGGGCCGCATGCCACCAGGTACTGACTTCATGGTATTCTTGAAGCACACATCTATTTCAACACTGCGACTCAGTGCCTTCCCACTACATGCGTTAATTCCAAGCGCCGATCTCACCATGCCCCGCGGATGTAGGCCACAACGTGTGGCGACATGGGTGTGTGTATATGGGGCATGGCTTGCATCGAAGTCTGCTGTCACGAGCTCCACCGCGTTCGTAGCGCAAGTTCGATTTCCCTGTTTACGCTCGGGCGACAGCGTGGCAACCTTCGCACCGAAAACTACGGATACGCGTGAGCGCTCTGCCGCGCTTCCTGGCCATGGCTGCTGAGCATCATCCGGGGCCTGAATGCTACTGAGCCAGTGGACTCGCATCTCTATGACGCATTTTGGGATCACATCGGGTCAGCCTCGTGACGTTGACCGCATTGACCTCCACAAGTGCTACAAGGTTTCCTTGTCATTCTCTGTATCTCTATCGAGACTTTTCATAACTGATGGTAATGAGCCTGCATATTTGACTGGTGGCCCAGAGGACGACGCGACCCCAATGACATCTTATTGTCGACATATTCATGTCTTGCAAAGTGTTACACACACAGAAAGTTAACGTTCAAGATTGCGCACGTGTATAGTATTTCAGAAAAACACAGCAAACATTAAGAGCAGCTATATATAGACAACCGCGCAAAAATTGCTATAATCATTTCGAGCTAATCGAGACAAGTTGCGAGTGGACACTGTACGGTGGTTGCTTTTGTTTTATTTGTGTCGCACTGTTTTTTGCGTTCAAAAACGTATTCAAAAGAACTAACCCCATTGTCGATGGACGTTTTTCGATCGGTTGATTGACTGATGAGTTTTAACGCCCCAAAGCAATTACGCGGGTTATAGGGACTCCGTATACTGTCGGTGCTCCGAATTAATCTTGACCAGCTGAGATTCTTTAAAGAGCCTCCACTCCGAGTACAATGCGTAAGCTTCTTTTTGTTTTCTATTCCAACCGCATTGGAAAGTAGTCAAAACCTCGCTCACTCCATGTAAAATGCGTCATTAGCCACTGCACTGTGCACGGTTGGTTAATTGGTTGATGCTTTTCGCAACTTCCCGGTTGCACGTATATGCAGTTATTTCATGTTGTAGTTAGTGCAGTTGCCGTTGACGTGCGTGTGAAGCAGTTAGAATGGTCTTTTTTTTTCACTCCCGCGCTTTTCAGAGGAGTGGCTTTTGCGCCTCATTCCGCAAAAAATATTAGTAAGATATGCACATCCGCATTGCCGATGGGAACGGGATAACGTGTCCAGCAGTGTTGAAAGGTCTAGTTTATCTTGTACGTTTTAAAAACATCTCGTCGTGGCGGCGTCGGCCTTCGGCAAAAGGCGAACCAGTATGCAGCCAACAGATTGCTACTTTTGCGCCGACCGTGGAGCCGGCCTGAAATAAAAGGAGAAGCAATAATGAACACAGCGCGCTCGTGGGGAGGTCACATTCCATCTAGTCCAGAGTCCGCACCGCCCGGCGTCCATCAAATCCTTTTAAGGTTCGCCAATTTACAGCGGGCGCGCGGCTGGCCGCGAGAGAAGGACCACGCCTGGGCGACTCGTCGTTGGAGACTCGCCTCCTTTTCCTCACGCCTTCCAAATGAACCGTCCACAGACATCACGCCGCAGCGTCTCATTACACGACCGCTAAATAAAGAACAGAAATGTGTTACGCGCGGGAGTCTGTTTGTCTCGTGCTCTTTTAAATTGATGCGCGCGGCATAAATGATAGCCGCCGTCAAGATTAAGCGCCACGCCGGGCACCGAGAAATGATATGCCTCGGTTTTGCGCGGCCCTCAGCTATGCCTACACACTGCACACGCGCTGCAGTGCCCACAGTGAGGTAATAGGACCGTACTTCTTCTCCGCCGGCATCTTTTTCTCTTTCGCCTTCGGCTCGCGGGCAAGTGCGAACAACATGAACTCGCACTGGCGGCGGCGGCGCACAGTCAAGAAAGCAAAGCACGGCGCACGCATTTCTGCAGTGCGGCCTAATGGGCTATTAGCCCCTTCGGAGGACGCCGACACCGCGCGCCTCGGCAGTGCGCGAGCAAAAATTTATATCGACAGTGGACGCGCCTCCTCTCATCTTCGGCGGCGATAACCCGGGACCAATTTGCGTTCCGCTCAGGCCTGACTAACGACTACCTTCCGCTAATCGGAACTGGCATTTAACTTCGCTCCGAGAGACGCGCGGCGATAAATCTATTGCACGGGAGCTCCAATCGACGATGCCTTTTTTGAAGTAACACGACCGATGAGTGGAGCGGGTCGTGAGTAAACAAGAATAAGTCAAGCAGGTGCGACGCGGCAAAGTGAAAGTCGTGAGCCGTCCAGTCGCAGCAAGGGTTGTCCATTTAGGCTATATAGCGAACTTGAAGGCTCTCCACTTAAGGAACGCCACGGCATAGTATATAGGCGGCTCTTTTTTTAAAGGTTCATCAAGCTACACGTTACTACAGCCCTTCGGCTCCATTGAGGGCATCTTGATCTTGACTTTGATTTATGAGTGTGGCTAAAATACTGCGGGACGTCTACAGGCTGTTGACCCCCTTGTTTGGATCAATTTGCGGCTCGCGGTGTTTCCTGTTTGCTATCGTTAATTCGGACACGCCCGACGTATTTGCTGCTCGTAATCAGGAATGACAAATGCATTCGTCTTCTTAGGTTCTTCGCTGATAATTCGAGCTCTGAGAATATAAGTTCCGTTTCAAGGCTTAATCAAATTCCATTCCTCTTGTTTGCCTTCCTAATTGGTTCGATCCCCACAGCTATCTTTCGAATCGACTAGTTGGTGCGGGAACCAAGAAAATTGGAAGATTGTAGCTAAATCGATTGAAACGAACCGTTATTTTACACTACGTATGCCGCTATGTAGAAAACTGCGTGGAGCAGACTACGCAGGGCGTAACCTAATCGCATCGCTTACACGGAGCAAAAGGACGATTTACGTTGCAATAGGTATGCAAATCCGGCGGCCAGTTTGTAACTGTAGCGCAAGTGGGCTTAACCTCTAGCTTTCTTTTTTTCTTTCTTTTATCTCTCTCTTTGCGCCCTGAAATATTCAACCGGCTCAGGAAAGTCAGTCGCACAATCTTTTGACAATCGAAGCATTCTCCCACTCGTCGTGCGATGGATCGGATGGATTTGAGGTGCATTTTCAAGCGCCCTGCCGACTCCTATTGTGATGGTTGTCTGAGATTAACTGGAGTTCCCCGAAACGCCACAGTGGATCCAGCGGGTGGCCAAATTTCACTTTCACTACGGATTAAACTTAGCTCTATGTAACGATTTGTTCCCTCTAGGGAACGCGTCGTTAGATATCAACTGCTCACGTAACCCAAATGAATTCTTTCATTAGATGGCTACCAGATCCAATGTACTGACATTTCACTCTAATAAAAACAGATTAAAAGCGAAAGTAAATGTTATTTCAATACAAGTTTGGTGTACCCTTCATGTTCGACCTATACTATTCGAAGCCCAGCTTGATTTGCATAGAGCTGTTCTGATATCTGGTTCGTGTAGAGCGAATCTATCGTTCTATGCTTAATTTTATGTATGGCGTATTTTTAAGAGCTAATCCTGAGACCCTTCGTCTGAATATGCACCAGTATGAAGTTACACGGCCACTCAGTCAACTGGGATTTGTCGGGAGCGTGCGAAATTACTGTGGCTACTGTCCAAACTGATCATACGAAAAGCCGCGTGAATGGAAGAAATTGCAGTTCGTAGAACAAAGGGCCATGACCAACCGCATTTGCTTCATTTATTTAATACTACCAGTAGCATTAGCAGGACTGGCTCAGGTACAGAAACAACTTTCAAATTAACCTAACTCTTCACTTGAATTAGAAATGTACACCAAAATGTACAAGAATAAATTACCAAGCAGTTTGTACAACAAGTATCGAGGAAGATCACAGAAAAACAAGGCGCTTAAACAAATTAGAAAAGAAAGGAACACGAACGCGATATCAAGTAAGGAAAGTAAATTCAAACTGCTATAGAAAACAAAATATGGCGGATACAAATTGGTCTTGTGACGTAATTTCCGTCGTATTCCGTGGGATGAAGTTGCTGTCCGACATTATATTAAGTAAATTAAAAAGTTACAGAGTACAAATTGGCGCTGGTTTCTGTTTGTAGCATTAGTAATCTACTTTCACGATTGCCTGAAGTCCGTCGCGTTGGAAAGAGTAGTTTTGTTCGCTGCTGACAAGCACGTGTGTACCGTATACAGTCACAGCGGATATATCGGTGTGCCTTATTTCGTACTTTCTCTGCGCGGCTAGTATATCGCTTTTTGCCTACGGATAACTCACAAACGGTGTCAGAATATCCTAGAGGCGGACGTATAAGTAACGTGTAGGCATTCAAGTTATATTTTACTTGTGACGTGCTTCAGTAGGTGCTTGAGCAGCCACAGCCTTTTTTTTTGCCTTTTTTTGTGGGGGGGGGGGGGAGAGGGGGGGGGGGAGAGCTGACACTATTTCGTCTGCGCGCGTACTACAACTTAACTTTGTCTAACATGGACCCCTAGATTACCTGATATATTCATTGAATGGGTGCAATTTACTTGCGAGCGATCTCGCAATCACACCACCAAAGCGATGTTTATTTCTCGTCATGTTCATGGCGGCAGATTTTAAGATGTTAATATCTCAATTACCGTGTAAGTCAGACACTGCAATTAAGTAAACGTAAAGAACGTCCCAGTGATTTCGCATTTATGCTGGAGCAAGACATTCGAAATGCAGAAGTTTGTCACCAGCCAAAGAAATAAAAACGGGAAAAACCTGTTCGCAGGAGTGTCGAGTTGCAGTACCGTATACCGAAATTGTCCAGTATGAAGAGTAAATGCAACGCTCGGTCCGTACTTATGCGTATAACTGCGGACAATGTTCTTCAGTTAATGTTAACTTTTCTTTTGCTTTTTTTAGTTATCAAAAAATTAGTAAAGAAAACGGAAGCAAGAGCAAATATTTAATGCCAGTTTTTTTTTGTTTTTTTCTTAGTGCGACAAATGCCGCTACAAACAGGTATGCGGCTGTCATTTGTACAAGACCGCTTTTCGCACACTATGTATATATAGCAATGCGAGCAACAGACAGGCGCCCGTGCAGCTTGCTGCCTGCCCTACGCTTGCTTACTCATTCCTCTTATCTTACTTGCATCGTTGGTAATGTATTCGTGACGAAACAAGCGCGCGTTGCGGAACTCTTAGCAGGCGAGAGGCGTATGAAATTCGCGCAAACCGCTCAGCCCTTTCCGACTTGCTTCTGCGATACGCTGCCACCCACCCCAAACACGCTCTCTCCGTTTTCAGAAAAGAAAGGAAGAGAGAAAAAAAAAGCATAAAAAAGATAACGAGAATGCAAACAAACCGTATCAAGAGCTGGGACTCTGTAGTGCGCACCTTGCGTCACATCTACGAGTGTGATTTACGTTGTCAAGTGTCTCTGTTATCTCGCTTTATCTGTGCGTATGATTTTATTATCTTCTTTTTATTCGTCTGGCCGGGAATATGTTTCGAGGCCGAAAGCACTAGAACAACTGTCTATGAAGATTTTTAACGAAACTTTGCCGCGACTAAAGAATGATGTCTATGCTCCCTCGTTTCGGCGACGGAAGTGATCAAGTGATGCATGGTCTAGTGCCACGCAACCAGCATTTGTCGTTGACGCAAGCAGCGCTGCACTATTATATACGCTGTCGCTAGAGTCACGGTGGTTGACGTCCGCAGACTTCCCTTTCAACAATTCCGACGAAAAGAAAAATAAGAAAACAGAAGAAGCGCAACGTAATATATCGTGCATGTGCTTTTCGAACGTTGGTGTGTAACAATTTTATTCCTACGGGACGCTGCAACGTGCAGGACTCTATCAATGGCCTGTCGTTGTCGCAAACGCCGTCGTCGTCTCGCACAGGGAGCATTCAACTGGGGTATCCAGTCCCTGGCAACGCACAGTTTTACAGCGACGTTGTTAAAGGAGATTCACTAACGGCTTTCGGGCGGTGGTGGCATGGTCGATGTAGAATGTCAGCGAGAGAACAGCCAGCCAGTTAGCGTGCATCAAAGCGAATCCCGAAACTGTATGAGTAGGCAGTGAGAACGTGCAGCCGGAGGCCTGCGTCGATGGGCATTTCAGTATTTTCAGTTTTTTGTCTCTGTATGGAGTCGCAATTTACTTTTCGATGTTAGTACTACTTCAGACGCAAGGAATATCGAAGACAGTGCTGAATGTCAGCCGCCCGCCTCTAACCAAAACAAATAACATAAGTAATTTTAGTACGAAGAGTAATGCAAAGTAATTGAATTTTGAGAAATAACCTACAAAAGTTTGCTGAGAAGATCCCCGCATGTTGCTCTGTACGACGGGATGGTTTTTTTATCGATGCTCTTTTTTCTTTCTTTTGTAGAAGGCGCTTTGCTCAATAATACCAGCGCACCTATTTGTAAAGACCGTTTTAGTTATTTTTGTGTCTTAATGCATCGTTTTGTCAGTATCTGTAATCAAGATATTTTTTAAATATATGGTGATTGGCCTGATGTGACAAATATCCACGCTTCAGGTTCTTGCATAAGTTAGCTCCGTGTATACAGAAATGAAGTGCAACTTTGGAAGTCTTCCAGGGCCCTCAGTCGAGATTTGTGACTGAAATGGCAGAGCCGCCCCGCCACGGTGGTCTAGTGGTTATGGCGCTCGACTGCTGACCCGAAGGTCGCGGGATCGAATCCCGGCCGCGGCGGCTGCATTTTCGATGGAGGCGAAAATGTCTGAGGCCCGTGTACTTAGATTTAGGTGCACGTTAAAGAACCCCAGGTGGTCGAAATTTCCGGAGCCCTCCACTACGGCGTCTCTCATAATCATATCGTGGTTTTGGGACGTTAAACCCCACATATTAAAAAAAAAATATTAAAAATTGAAATGGCAGAGCCGGTGCTGCATATAGATGAACATTGGTCGGATGAAGAGGCGAGTATAAAGTATCGGATGTCATGAAATGTTTGCATGAAATCAGCTGTAAGGAAGGTACTGTTCCGGGCATAGTGAAGTGTCGGCAAACTTTTCGGCAGATTTCGAGCCCTGGCTCCTTGGTGCTTTCGAAGGGTGTGAGATCTTCCCCATATAGCTTCCATGTCTTAAGGTTCGCCCGGGTTTGCATGCACCTGCGAAATTTGTTTGCTTTTGACTGGCTCCTAACTTGAAGGCGAATTTGTCACTCTGTAAAATATGCACCAAAGTAAATTCTCGCCTCAAACACAGCCGCGTTCGCTGTGTCTTAGTCACAGTGAATGTGCTGCAGCGTGGGTCGGAGAACGCACCTGAGTAAAGCTAAATATGGTAGAGTTATGTTTGTGCTTTGTGACGGAGTTGCTAATTTTATGGGCATCGATTCCGAATCGCAGTTCCCGCGCAAAGGTGCCACGTCACCAGTATTCGAGAGCTGTGTTTATCCACTTATTAACATCACCGTCACTTGGAGGCTTGGTGGCAATCTCCCGGCCGGTCGCGGTAGGCGCAGAGCTTGTGCGTAGCGATTTCTTCCTACCTTTCTCCGCGGGGAAAGCCTTTTGACCAGATCGATGTTCGCGAATGCTGCGCATTGCCTAAGCCAATTAAAAGTGAAAGTTGCCCTTATGATTAAGATTGTAAGGATAACCTCCGCCTTCATTCCTCGGTGCACGCTGCTTCCGGTAGATGCGCTATCAAAGCGCAGATCCAAGCAAAGGTAGTTAACCTCATTGTAAGAGGACGAAAGAAAAGAGAAAGCCCCATTTATGAACGTACATAACGCGCAGTGTCCAGGCGGGCGTATGAGGAGCAAAAGCGGAGCGTGGACGTCAGTGTTCCGTCGCGGCGCTTTGTTGCAGCTGGTCAACGGGACAGTTTCCGGCGGTCTAACATAGTGGACAAAACAACGTGGGCTGACGCGCTGGGCGAAGAGGACACTGTCCTTCTGTTTGTAACGTGCGTGTGACTGTAGAGCGCGAGGCAGGTGTGTCACAGCGAACACACTAGCCGATCTCGCTTTGTATCCCGCCTGTGTGTATGATCTCGAAAACGAAACAACCGCTACGGTGCTACGACCTAAAACACGTGAAAGCGAGCTCATTAAATTTGTTTAGTGCGGAGCGCGAAGAAGGTATACACGTTGAAAACAGAGACATTAATAATATAACACACCACGGGCGTAGCCAGGGGGGGGGGGTTGAACCCCCCCCCCGAAATTTTTCACTTTTGCTTGCGCATATATATACGCACACATACAAACGCACGCACGAACATACATAATGCATGGTTCAACCCCCCCCCCCCCCCCGAAAAAAATTTCTGGCTACGCCCCTGTAACACACGGAGAAACACAAGTTCTGGTGCACATAGTTTCTCCTTTTTTTCCGCTCCTGCTCTCCTTCAATACAGAAATTACCAACTAGCTCGTTCTTGTGTCTTGCGCGAATCAAAAGGAGCACTTCGCCGCACCGCGTATAGCACTGTGAGAATTTCGCAGCAGACGCGCAGTATTTTATATCGAGAAGTGCATCGGAGCATGCCACGAACAAAAGCGAGTCACGATGACACTTGGGGCCCCAGCACTAACCTGAAAGAATTCAGGTGGTTTGGCACATATATGACGGGGTCATGTGTGCCAAACCGAAACCTTTCACCTACCGTTCTCGCCATTTCGGCTCCTTCCACGAACACAACCAGATTGCTCTGGCCTGTCGTAATACAGGTAGAGTCGCCAAGACGGATCCTCGTAAATTACAGATATCCCTTCGTGCAGCGCCTGTTTCGTGACTATTGAAGTTGTTCTTTTTTGGAAAAATTTGTTTTTTTGTTCATCTACCTGTAAATAATCACTGCCCCGTTGCCATACATTTTACCGATATTATGTTGCCATGCATTTCACCGCGTATTTTGGTTTGTACTTTGATCTAGAGGTCCGTGCTTTGCTTTTGTCGTTTTAACTATTTGTATTATTGTGTGCACTTTATTTACTATCCTTAATCGTCTAATTTATTACCTTCATAGTTTAGGAGCGCGTTGATATAAATAAATAAATAAATAAATAAATAAATAAGCGAGAATACTTGGCCTCGTGACACATGCGTCGATCAACCAAGGATGCGAAGCGGGCATTGCTGCATTTCCTGAGGTCTACTCACCTCATTTCGTACATATGCATTTGACGTGCAGATCCGCACGTGCGCTGAGTTAGTGTTCTATCGGTTACTTCATTCTTTTTATCATTTTATCGGACTTGTAGCAACGCATAAAACCGGACGTGCGTGCACATAATTGACGTCCATTCTCTGTAGCCTATCGCCTTCCCTTGTATATAGTATACGTGTCGTACAACGATGTTGAACGCCGCTGATTATACTTTGCTGCAAACTGCTTGAAAGAACTTCGTGCCGTAAAAATTAACACTGAGCGCTTTGTCACGGCACTATTCATAGTCAAGGCACCACTTCGGGAGATTAAACACGGCGAAATATATATATATATTTTTTTCACGAAATCCTCCGAGGTGGTTTTCGAAACGAATAACAGGCCGCACTTCTTGCGTGGCTCCACTTATGTGTAAGGCACCCCGTCGTTTTAAAATTATAAAAAAGAGCAGCACGATGAAGCTGGATGTGTAAAACGAATCAAGTTGTGCTCCTTACTATAATATCAACGTGCAGTGTGTGTAGCAATTTGCCAGCAGCAAAAAGAAAAACAATAATTAATGTTAGTATAAATGAGAATACAGTTTCAAAGATGAATCTTCAGTAATATACTGGGTGCATATAGCATCAGACTTGAATTTCGTGGAAATCATCTTTTAGTACTACTAATACAACTATTATTATTATTATTATTATTACTATTACTATTATTATTATTATTATTATTATTTATTATCGTCATCATCGTCATCAGCATCATCTGTATACTCTTCATTTTTTTGCAGTAAAATATGAAAACGAAAAACTGACGAGGTGTCATCCCAGTGACCAAGCGATCCTTTTGTTGGTGTTGTTTCGCGCTGCACACTTAGTGCTTAACTTTAAAGGCGCCCTGCGACACTTTTTGAGCACGGTCAGAAAACGCTGCCGAACGGTAGTCGAGGCTCCCGAGAACACGCGAGCCAAACGTTATAGCGCAGCACGCGGCCTGGAATTTACAATTAATTCTCAAAGTCAGCTAAGAATCGCTCCCTCTTCTCTCTACAGATGATGTCATATACCCAAATTACTGCGCCATATACAGAAAGTCGCCGCCATTGGTTGATTTGAGCATTGTGAGCGAAATAATTAAAGTGGTCGCCGCGGGATGCCGCCACGTGCACGCGCTCGCTCGCGTTCACGCTGAATGTCCGCCGCGCGTTCGAAGAAAGAAAAGAAAAGAAAATGCTCAAGTTCATGACGCGCACTGACGAAGGGCCGCATCTTCTTTCCCCCTTGTCGCCCCCCTCTCTGTGTAGCTTTCAGCGCGCTCGCTGGTGACAAATCCCGGGAACTGTGCTCGTACTTGACGGATTCTAAAAACGTTTGCGGCATGTGATTCGTGAAGCATCATGCGCAAAAAGACTATTCCATTATAACTCAAAAAAGTGCTGCAGGGCCCCTCCAAGTTCACACATATTTCTATTCCCGAAGGTCGTGGGATCGAATCCAGGCCGCAGCTGCCGCATTTCTATAGAGGCAGAATGCCAGAGGCCCGTGTACTTAAATTTAAGTATACGTTAAAGAAACCCCAGGTGGTCGAAATTTCCGGAACCCTTCACTACGGCGTCTCTCTTAATCACATCGTGGTTTTGGGACGTAATAACCCAACAATTATTAGTATTACACAGATTTCTATCGTTCTTCCTTCGCATTCAGTAAGTATATATGTGGCATGCTTAGCTTTTTCTTTTCTGCTTTGTCCTGGCGGAAAGTAAACAGCTACATCTCTCTCTATGCTAAAGCGCTCGTTTACAGTGATTGCCATTTTTTTTTCACCTGAAAGAGTGCAAGAGTGCCGACTCTTTTATTTCTGCACTTTTGCGAGGCAACCGCGTCTCTCCTTACAAGCTGAGCGACAATGTTCACCACGGCCAGCTTCGGAATGCGATCTCAGAGAACGTAAGTTCATGCCAATGACGTACACATTTTCAGCAACGCTTTAGACCATTGGCGTGTAGTTCAACCCCCCTCCCGAAATTTCTCGATTTTGCATGCGTATATATACATGTAAGCATGCAAACGCACACACGGACGTATACATAAAGTATGGTTGAACCCTCACCCCCCCACACACACCTTCCCACCTCAGGAAAACATCTCTGCCTACGCCCCTGCTTTAGACTATATTTCCTTAGTGTCCTCAATGATCATCACTAGAAAACTGAAGGAAACTTGCAAACGCCTAAAGCAGCCAGTACGTGTAAACCCGAGGGTGAGAGAAGGTGTTTGCTCGGGTTGAGGGGAGTAAGTATAGAGCCTTTTTTTTTCAATCCTAATTAACATACTGACTACTCCTCCGCATATGACATTACAGTGGACGCTGTATTTGTAGCTCTTGTGTGACGGTCATATGCTAAATTTTGGGAAGACACTTTTTAACTTCATGGCAAAATGTTTTGCCAAACTTTTCCAAAGAAGTTGATCGCGCCATGGCGTCCCCGATGGGGAGCTTCTAATAAGGTGATTTGAATAAATAAATAAATAAGTAAATAAATAAATAAATAAAATAAATAAATGCGCCAATCGCACTCCCCATAAACGGGAGCCCTCGCTTCTTATGTGACCCCGGTCGCGGGATCCGCGGTATCGAAGGTCGCGGGATCGAATCCTGGCCGCGGCGGCCGCATTTTCGGTGGAGGCGAAAATGCTCGTGGCCCGTGTACTTAGATTTAGGTGCACGTTAAAGAACCCCAGGTGGTCGAAATTTCCGGAGCCCCCGCTACGACGCCTCTCATAATCACATCATGGTTTTGGGACGTTAAACCCCGACAATTAAGAACAAAACACGCTTCCTGTGTGATTCGTGATAGTAGGGCGAAAGCACGGCGTGACAGCGGCTCGCGCCCCGAGACGGCGACTGAAGGCCGGCGCCGGCGCGCCGACGACCGCTCGCGCTCTCGGGGATGATATTCAAGGACGCACGTGCCTATTCCACTTCCCATCCATGCAGGCGAGAAGGTTGCCGACGCACTGCATGCTGCAGGCAGCGTGGACAGACGCGCCGGCGCTACGCGCTATTTGGCGGCATGCAGAGCAGCCAGCGTCAGCCAGCTATTCTGGACGTGCTGCGATTTGTCCGCGCGAAATGACGCAAGGGTGACGTGCTTGGCGTGGCGGCCCGAAAGCCTACGTGAGCGCGCGCTCGGAAGCCCTCCGCGAGTGTGACCGAGATATTTGCATGAAACGACGTAACACGGGCGCCCACATAGGTGGAGTGCCTCGCTCGTTTTATCACTTCCGCCGATCCTCATCGCTGCGGACGCGGAAACAGACATGAACGATGCGAATTCTTTTGCGTATATGCTCTGTACAGAGTGGCACATACAGAGGAAAAAGGGGCTCTTTGCAGACCCGGACATAATTCCCCTCGCCTCTCCTATCGCGCGAAGTGTGTGTGTGTGTGTGTGTATATATATATATATATATATATATATATATATATATATATATATATATATATATATATATACCACCGCAGCGGTGGCTTCATGGTTGAGCGTCCGCTTCCAATGCGGGAGGTACCGGGTTCGATTCCCAGTGCCGACCGGGAACCCACCGGTTTTTAAAAAGGGGTAGAGGAGTACACCTACCTAGCGCTCGGTTGTTTCTGGGTACTCATCTCGAAAGGTTTCCCCATAAGGTTCTGCAAAGACCCCTGGGCGCACCTTAACCCACCACAGCCTTGGTGAAATATAGTTGAGCATCCGCCTCTGCTGTGGGAGGCAGAGAATTGCTGCCGCCGGGTAGAGGTGTGCACGGGCTCCGGGTAGCCCGAAAGCCCGAGCCCGACCCGGCCCGCGGGCCGGGCTCGGGCGGGCCGACGTATTTTCACCTCGGGCCCGGGCCGGGCTCGGGCTACTTGGAGTATTATTGGGCCGGGCTCGGGCCCGGCGCGAAGCCCGACTCAAGCCCGAAATATAGAGAATGAACGGGAATTGTTTTCCAGCACGCATACAGCGCCTTTTCCGCGACCGCCCTTCACCGATTTTCCTTTCCATTCGCTACTTTAAACAAAAGGGGAGCAGGTAAAGCACTGCCTCTGTTGCACTCCGACAAACAGAGAAGTAACACCACCTGAGCTAGTGACGGCGCCACGCGACTGTTCGCGTTAGATTTAAGGCCAAATCTTATATGAGTGAAAATGCACGCAATAGCGACGAGCGACCCGACGTAGATCGCCTTCGTGCAAGCTGACGCTTGCATGGGCACATCCGATACACGTGACGGCTTTGGCGAGCGAACTCCATTGCTGCTGACATGAGGCCGTCTACTTGCTGGCTGTTTTTGCACGACAATTTGTAATCTGTGTAATAGAGACTGTTCGTCGTGTGTCGTTTGATCATACTCGATATGCTCAATAAAATGCCAAATTACAGGAAAACGATGTTTTGTTTTCGCAGCGAACCTTCAAAAAGCAGGGCCGGGCCCGGGATAGTGTTTTCGTACGTCGGGCCGGGCCGGGTGGGCTCGCAGCCCTTTGCCGTCGGGCTCGGGCGGGCCTTCAACAAAGTCAGCGGGCCCGGGCCGGGCTCGGGCTCGGAAATACGGCCCGTGCACAGTTCTACCGCCGGGTACCTACCGGTAAAATAGGGACAAGCGCACTTCCGGCCTGGTGCTCGGCAGAACGAAGTTCATAGTCACTTGGGAGGGCATCCACACTGTGGGAAATTGGCGGCATGGGACCACCAGACCTAAAAGTAAGGTAATCCTCTTTATATATATATATATATATATATATATATATATATATATATATATATATATATATATATATATATATATATATATATATATATATATATATATATATATAGCGTTACGCATTTTTTCACTATTTCATTAGTTCGCTAATGAATGATAACAACTGTCGGAGTTTTCCGTGCCAAAACTGCGATATGATTATATGAGGAACGCCGTAGTGGAGAGCGCCGGCAATTTTGACCATCTGGTCTTCTTTAACGTGCACCTTAATCTAAGTACATGAGCCTCAAGCATTTTGCCTCCATCGAAAAAACCGCCCTTAAAATATTTTTCCTTTTTTTTTCTCCTAAACGGTCGAAATTGGGCTTACCTTGTGTCTGTTTCATCCCATTGGTTTCAAGACGATCCTAGTCGTCATCCATACACGACTACTGCTTTTGTAGTCGTCAGAGCACATCGTCATATTTACGCAACTTCGCCATTGTCAGAGCGTGAACAAATATAAATTATACCGATGGCTCCGCTGGGATTAGACTCCATGCCCTGTGAAACAATGTGCTTGTGGAAGCCGAGCGCGCTCACCACAGTGCTGTCCTTCTGCAAAGCTTTGGGCAATTACTGCAAGGTGTTGTGCCCTACACAGAGTCTGAGATTCATGGTGTCTGTACATGTATTTCGGAGGCCAGAGTGGAGTTATACTGTACTATATGACCGTGATGATATGTGGTGCTTCTGTGCGCAAGGGCCAGTTATGGGCAAAGTGCGCCAGATTGCTTGACTAGAGGTTTACATACGTGGCGTGCATCTCACGGAAATTATTATGTGCAAAATGGCGGCGTGTTTGCGTCCAATTCCTCGTGGACATGCCACTGAAAGACAACGTCAGCGGCTCAGAGATGACATAAATTGCAATGATGACAACAAGCGTCGAGATTTAAGCATGGTACGGTCTATCTGTGCATGAAAATGACGGTGGGCTGTATACATGAAGCGAAGCTCATCAGTATTTGAAGGTTCGGGTAAGATATGCCTAAATCGTGCATAGCGTCAATTCTCACGATCGAGATCGTCAGAAGAACAATGCGAAACACTACGCTGCACCTGCCGCACGATTTTCAGCTGCCGCATTATACCACGTGTTTGCACTGCGGGCGTAGAGGAAATCGATCTTCAACTTGGCCGATCCAACATAGTGGGTGTCACTGGGAAAACAATACAAACAAGAACGCAGGTCAAGTGGATGTAAAATGCTGCTTTCGAAGTGAATGAGTTCGGAGTCGAAGGAATCGATGAAGTCTGCAGTGCTCTACAGGTCTAAACAAACCCCGATTCACCCCCGAATAGACATTGCGCCATTCCTTGCAAACTTGCACCATCGCAGTGGTGTCGTGTTGTTCCGTGTAAAGTGGAATGAGATGCTCCACGTGCGTGTGCAGAGGGCGAGAGGGAAAACCGAGAAGCATGTTGGCTGGACGCGCGCAGTCTTCCCGCCCGTTGGAGGTGGCTGAGCAAGCGCGCGAGAATGGGCTGAAGGGCAGCCCGCCACTCCAAGACATGACGGCGCATGGCTGTCTGCGCTCCCAGTCGGCGGGTGCACAGGCTGAGCGACCCGAGATGGTTGGCGGTTTGATGTGCGCCGAGTTCCCGTGCGCCTCTAGTGCAGGAGGTTGCGAATCTCAAGTTTAGGGGACACGATGGAAGCGAGGGACCGCGCTGCATGAGCATTCGCTCCCCGCTGCCAGCATTTGTCAACGCGGCAGGGTTTGGATACGAGGGCTCGAGGTCATCGGGGGAGATTTGTTCATGTTTGTCTGCGCGCACGCGACGCCGTGCTTAATATTTTACTTAACAAAGTAATATTTTCTGCAGTTTACTCGGCTGTTTAAGATACGAACCCTGCTTCGTGTAGTTAATGCTTTGCGATCGCTAGCAATCCTTTCTTTTTATTGAAATGATAAAAAATGTTTCCTATCGGACAAAACCGCGACTCCTTCTTTAATAGTAGCAAATAATTTTCTTTTATGTTTCTTTTCTTTTTCCGGTTCCGGCTTCTCGCGAGTTAGTTCTAGATGCTTTCTTTTCTTTCTACTCTGTAATATGTTTTCCAGCGCTTATGTACGGCTCTCGCGTACCCGCTATCTTCAAGTACCACGTTAGTACAGGTTTATCTGCAGATAGCGCTTTGCTTCGAGGAATGAGGCTTCTTGAAATGCAGCGCAATATGTATGAAACAGATATGCATTTCCCGGTGCAGATGCATTTCCCGGTACAGAAACGGCCGCCACTTGTCCACGGGAATGTCCAGACATCAGTCTGTGATGCGTTGCCGCCGGCTGTGAGCCGTCGTTTCCACGCCGTCACACGTGCAAGACTACGCACGGCAGTGGATGAGTCGCTGTGACGTGTAGCTGTTTATATTTCGGCCGCACTCCCGGATGAGGCCATATGCAAGAACGCTCGAACACCGATCACGTTGCGCACGTTAGGGAACCCCACGCGGTGATAATTAATCGCAAGCGTTTCTTTCTAATTAGCCGTCCCTCGCATATATATATATATATATATATATATATATATATATATATATATATATAGTTTCTTTGAAGGAGATTAAGCCTCATCGGTCAGAACTATGCGTGCTTCTTTATTCGTAATTCAGTGTATCGCGACAGTACTTTCAGGTGCAGTACTTAATAACTTCACCTTCTTCCTTCCGATTAAGACGTTCTCATCACATTGCCCCGAAGGTCGCGGCATCGAATCCCGGCCGCGGCGGCAGCATTTTCGATGGACGCGAAAATGCTTGAAGGCCCGTGTACTTAGATTTAGGTGCACGTTAAAGAACCCCAGGTGGTCGAAATTTGCGGAGCCCGTCACTACGGCGTCCCTCATATTCGTATAGTAATTTTGGGACGTTAAACCCCAACAATTATTATTATATATCACCGCTTTGCCTCGTATCCGTGATACTGTGCGACGATGTTTATTTTGCTTGCTTAATATTAATTTCTCATCTTTCTTTGAGAGAGGTATTGTGATCAGCGGTGCGCTAACGGTTGCATTCGGGATCACCGCAATGTGGTGCCAGTGCACATGACAGCTATTACCAACAGTAAATTGGCAACAGAGTGTTCATGTACGCTACAAGCACAAGTGCAAGAACGAAACTTCCCGCATTTTTAATTGTCGCAACATCTCGTAAAAGTGCAATGAGACATCTGCGCCAACGAATGTTAAAGATGCGTCAACGTGCAATAATAACATGCTCGTATCGCATCTGGGGCTTCGAGTGCTTTTAAGCGGCAATTTGCGTGTCTTATCTTAGCGATTGCGCAGCAAAACCGGAGCGAGGTAAGAGTGCGTGACCCGTGTGATATTGAGAGTGCTGCCGAGGCGCCGCACCCCATAGAGAAACGATTACACCCACAGCTCGATAAGCGACAACAATAGATCTTTTACAAGAATGGATACCGCGCGGTGATCTGATCTTGAACTTCCAAGACTAGTTGGCTGCAATGAACGCGAATGTGCTTTCTGACCTAAATATTTTTTACACTGTCATTCCGGCACACGTACCGCTTTTGTTTTCGCCATATTTTCGTTTTACGGAGCCAGCATTTAAAAGCTCGAAAACTGGGTTGACTCTGTCCGTCCTATCACACTGCAGTCATTCACTTACTTGCTGTGACGAGAAAAAAAGTTACTGATGCCATTTAAGGTGATTCTTAAAGTAAGCGAAACCCGGCGGTGACGGCGCGGGGCTGCTAACTAAGCTCGAGCAGGTTCGATTCCCGGCCATGGTGGCCATAATTGGGTGGGGGTAAAATGCGAAAATACCCGTGCAGGTAGATTTAGGTACAGGTTAAAGAACTCCAGGCTTTAAAAATTGACCACTTTTATTTAATCACTTTTGTGTGACAGAGCGGCCAGCACAACGCGCACGCGTGACTGCAGCAGTCAAGCGGCGCGAGGCGTCGTGCAAGTGAACTTGGGAATTGTGGCCGATGCGCTAACAATAGGTGCACCATTCCTTTCGAGATATTCGATTCTGAGGGGATAATAAAACTCGCAGGTTCACTTATGCATTCGCCTGAGATGACTCGAAGGTGAAAGCCATGCGGTGTGGCTATTTTACCGTGCACTTTATGTCACGCGAACACCGCTTTTTATTTTTTCAATCACGCGAACGCCGAAAAAGGTGAAGCGAATGCGCAGCTAGCGCGCCTCGATCCACGTTCGCATGGGAATTGTAAGGCTTTCGCCTTCAGAGGTGACGCCACCGCAAGCGATTAATGGCGAATACAGTTCTGCCTTCCAGCACAGTGTCTGTCCCCTCACAACGCTGGTTGCCGCTGGTCTGAAGTCGAGATATGTCAACCAAGGCTACGAAGGATGGCTAATAAACTCTGAACCTGTCCTGCTGCCGTAGGTCGTACGGATGCTACGGTTATCGACTTAACATGATCCCCTTTTGCTGGAAAAGTACACTTCCCGTGCCTGGCCAGGAGCCTTTTCTATTCATTATAACACATGTCTAAAGTTCTGTATCATGAAGATTTAATTCCCCAGCCCATAAGCACGTCAATTAAGAGGTAGGGAGGGGATAACTGGAGCGTGCTCCCGGAATTTGTCCACGGAGAGACGAAGTTCAGACCACTCCGAAGTAGAACGGATAGTCCAAGTGAACCCTTCTACCTTTCAGATTATTTATACGGTTTATTTCTATTACGATGCGTACATAAACGGTAAAAAGAGAGAGAGAAAAAAAATTCAGCTCCTATTAAAGTTACATCAAAAAGAGCGCCTCCCAGTGCTTGCCCTCGGCAGGGATAAGCCCGATCGCTGATCAATGTGTTTCGCGAGAGCATTAAATATTCACTCGGAGCTGGCGGCACCACTCGAACCACTCGAACCAATCTGGACGTACGAGCGTTAAAATTTATGAGTGTTCGTGTCTTTACGTAAAACACGTTACCGAAGGGGCACTTTGTACGTCAGTCGCAGACTGCGTTCGAAACCAAGTGACCGCGCGCCAAGCCAGCGGAAGGATCACTGGAAGAATGCCAGCGGTATACGCCACGGTCGTAATGAGATAATTATCATGATTACCGCGTAATTATTAAGTGCCTCCTATCGTAATACTAGAGGCGCCAAGACGACCCCCGCTGGCCGGGCGCCAGGCAGGCGCAGCTCTGTATCGCGGCGACGCTCAGGCGCCGCGCACCCGTCAGTTCACTTTCCGGCGGGGCCATTTAGAATAGGCAAATGCGCCGGATCCTGTTATCGAGACGCGCCAGCACGCGGCCTGGCCCGAGTGATGTCTGGACACCCAGGGAAAGGGACAAAGAAGAAAAAAGAAAGCAAACTGTGACGACGTGAATAGATGTGTAAATATATTAAGCGTATCGTCGACTGGGGGCGCGGACAGTCGGCGTATTATTGACCCGCCGTTGCTGCGACTTCGGCTATCTTATCAGCCAGACGCAATTGCGTGATACATGGAGTATATAGGGTGTCGGTCTCCTTTTCTCTGTCTCGTATACCTGCAGCTCGTGATCGAACACGTGAAATGTGCGAAAGCGATTAGTGAGAGATTAAGATTGGAGAGGGAGAAGGCAATAAAGGCAGCGATGTGAGACAGCACGATTGCGACCCTGTACTTTGCATGGGGAGGGGCAAAGGGGGCGGAATGATAGGCAAATGTAAACGCAGCGATTGCATGTACTCGCAGACCTGGGCGTTCACTAAAGCTGAATAAACGATTGATTCGTTATGTGACTGCGTTCAGTCTCCAGGGGCTACGGAAGTATATCTGATGTGTGGGGGCGACGTCATATATATATGCACTATCTTAACAAGCAAACGATGCTTAGTGGGAATTTATCACGAATGAGGACGCGGTTTCCGATTACTAATATGACGCGACTGCCAGGTGAAATTATTTTCTGAAGTCCTCTCGGCTGCTGGGAGAATAGACACACCCTATCTAGTTCGCCTACAGCGCCCTCGGCCTTTTTTTTTGTTTTGTTTTGTGCCTCATCCGGAGTCTATATCGACCAGATGAGGCTGACGCCATCTCATGTAGCCACCATCAGTGGCATAGCCAGAGGGGGGCACACCGGGCCCGTTCCCCCCCCCCCCCCCCGAAATTTTTTTTCTTACCCCATGTGATGCAGAGCACAAAAATGACACTCGACACCACTAATCTGCCCAGGCCCAATTTCGGATCAAGGAGGTGCCCCCCCCCCTCCCCGAAAAAAAAAATTTCTCCCTACGTCACTGGCCACCATATATAACACGTTTACGTGAAACGTCAAACGCGAAATCTCTTGCTGTATTAGCAGAAAAGGAAAGGTGTCGTTGTGGCTTACCGCCTCATCAAAGCTCAAAGTGAGGTCGATGTTTTATGTCCGCTTCCTCTGCCGAGGTAGTGGGTAAAACATGTGCCGTTGATGTTTTCTGGTGTAACTTTCACGCTAGGACGTCTGATACGCACAGCCAGTCAGGGTCACTAACAAGAAATACGAAGTTGAGCTGGAATGAACAGGGACATTGAAGAATGCGTGCAGTTTTCGTCGGGTGTGAAAAGATGACGTTAGTGGAGATATTTTTAAGCGAAGACCGAATATCTCTCACTCAGTTTATCTCGCCCTAGACTCGGTACTGAAGCGATGTCGTCACGAATCTCATTGCTCTCAGCGAATTAGAAGGCACCATGATGCGTCACCACGTGTGCAAACGGCCGCTGCATGGCCGCGGCTTTCGTGATTTCCGCGAAGACTTTGAACCTCGCAGCGAAGATCTCGCCATGAAAGCAGGACTGCATTTCAGTGAGTCTGAAATGATCTCCCGTGCTCTCACGGCCGCTCTTTCTGCATACGATGTCTGGCAGCAACCGACGGAAAGCGAAGCCTCGTTTTCGTCGACGGCATGCGAGGCGTCCAATTGCCGAATGCTGTTTATGTACATGAGTATTTCATTTTGCGTTTTTATTAATGGCGATTTCCTTTGGGAGAACTGGCGCTGAGGCGCCGTGCGGTGAGAAAAGGCTTGGCAGAACAATGAGAGCAGGGCCATGCAGGGCCACTCAGTCCGCCCGTAGAATGCGGCGCGCATCCGAAGAGCGGGTGGGAGATTGCCAATGGGAAGCAGAGTGTGACGTTGGGCGAGTTGGTGCATAGCTTAATAAAATATTTGTGGCACAACTGAGCAAGGAAAAAAAGAAGACAGGTTAGGGCACCGGACTTTCAACTAGTTTATTTTCCTCACATCACCCAAGTATATACGCCTCAGATATGCGCACAAAGATGGGGCACAGCACAAGCGACTATCACATAGCACAAACAAAAAAAGAAGACAGAAAAAACTATCGCATAGCGCTATCTAAAAATAGGCATTTTTTTCTGCGTGCTTCTTTTGTTTGTGCTATGTGATAGTCGCTTGTGCTGCGCCCCATCTTTGTGCGCATATCTGGAAGCGTATATATTTGGGTGATGTGAGGAAAATAAACTAGTTGAAAGTCTGGCGCCCTATCCTCTCTTCTTTTTTTCCTTGCTTGTCTCACTTGCGCCACAAATCTTTTATTAAGCCAATGGAGAGAAATGTACCACGTGATCAAAACCATCGAAGGCCCATAGTTCTCTGCGGGACCGCGGGAGAACACGTGTGAAATCCGAGGCAGCATCGCTACGAAGCTCGCTCGTATGAGCGACGTCAACACTACTGGGGTCAAACTACACCTGGCTGCTGTTATTACCACCGCGCTCACTGGCAGAAGCAAAATAAAAACGAGTGGAGAGGGTATCACGATGAATAGCTCTCGACAAATCACGGCTGGACTGCGTTTGTGATCACTACGAGGAACGTGAAGGGGCTTTAGTACATATCCTTCAGTTTTTCGTTATTTTCTTGCTTGTTAAAGCTCACTTCAAACCTCACAGTAAGAATGGCATGAATGTGATCGTAATATGATAACTACCCACTACAGTTCTACTTCCTATGTCTTTAGTGTCATTGTGCACGAGGCCCACCAGTGGTGACACGGGCGCTGAAGTCTTTGTGACGTACTAAGTTGGATCACGTGATGCCAGCTCGCTTCACGGAACCTTGCTCTGACGACGGGAAGCCCGCGGCCCGAGCGCGATTTCTTTTCTTTGAGTTTCCCATTTCAATCAGCCTCGTTTCACAACCAGTTCATGTGCACCGCCATCTGTAAACAAGAAGTTGAAAAGCGTGACCAATGTTTTCGGTGACATGGTGCTGTGTGTCACAATTAATGCACCACGCATGCAAAGGAGCAGTGTGTAATTTCACATTTACGGTTTTACCTCAAGTATAACGAACATCACGACGCAAGGCCTATTCGTAAAGCTTAGAAAGGGCAATGAAACGAAGTCCCACGCATGTGTTTGCAGCAAGCACTTCCGAGAAGGCAGCTTTGTCTGCTGACTATAGGACCGCAATGTTGATTCGGTGAGCAACAGTGAGTTCACACGTGACACCTCCTCCTTCCAGTGAAGACGCCCACACCTCGAAGTCTTTACAAAAATTATTTCGAGGGGAACGTCATGCCTCATAGTCATCCCCCATCCTGCGCACGCTGATAAGAGAACATGTCGTTGGGAAAGTACCGATACACAGAAAAAAATGAAGTGGCGGAAACGCACTTTGATAGAAAAATGGAGCCTGTGAACGAGTTTCTGGTTTGGAAAAAAATAGGGAAAGAAAGAATCCTTGCAGGAAAGCCACTACTTAATTCCTTTTTTTTTTAATCGTCAATTCGTTCCGACGTCTGCCCATGAAAGCTCGCCGTATGCTTGGAGGCTGACATGCCTGAGGAGTTGTAAAGAGCTGCGCGATTGCAACCCTTCAGCAACAAGATCGTGGGCGGCACTGTCCCTTTCTAATTTTCACTATGATCATTATGTGTGGAAGAACCAAGGTGGTCTGAGCCGAACCGGAAGAAAACGAAGATTTCAATTAAGCGATAAGTTCAGTGGCGAAGCTAGTGGGAAGTTGGGGGGTTCAAACCTCACCACGCAGAAATTATTGCATTTTGTGTGTGTATATATACGCACACACATACAAACACACGCAAGAACATAAAGGGAGGAAAGACCCACAGAAAAAAGTTTGTAACTACGCCCCTGGATAGGTTCATGGTTAAAGTAAGGCTTATGTGGGGACAGGCTTACACTGCTATTCATCGGCTTGTATAAGAACAAGGAAAGAGGGAGAGAATGAGGTGCATCCGACAGTCGTGGCGCTGAGACGTGCCCCTGCAAGGGCTGCAGAATAGAGCGCCAGCCTTTACCTCCTGCAGAACCACTTCAGGACGGAAGATACGTTGAACCAGACGGAAACAGGCAGTGCTGTTTACGCAGACAAAGCACCGACAAATAGAGTGTCAGAACTTAGAAGTCACAGTCGAGTCGAGTCGAAAAAACTTTATTGCAAGGGAATTCAGGACCTCCCAGGCCCCCTGGGTCCCCGCGCGACCCCACCACACTCAAACGTTCATGTCTAATAAGTCCATGACGTTGGCAGCCCGGCGGGCGGCGATCTTCTGCCTTGCCGGGTCCGTGGAGACGGACAGGCCAGGAGAATGTGGGTTAGGTTTGCCCTCGGTGCATTGCACAGAGGGCAGGAAGGTGGGGTGGGTTGGTAGTGGAGAGGAGGGAGGGGGTAGGTAAAGTCCGCGTTTGCAGACGGCGCCATAGGTGCTGTTCCCTGGTAGTAAGGGAAGAGAGGGGGTGGGTGGGTATATTTGCCTTTCAGCACGAGCATTCGCAGTGAGCTCAGCAAAGGTACACGCACGCTCCTTCGAGAAACCCTCCATGAGATCCACCTGTGCCCGGTTTCTCGACCCTCGGGCTAAAGAATCGGCGGCCTCATGCCAGGGTTTCCCGAATGCGCGGGCACCCAGACGAGCTCAGCGCTGCGGGAGGAAGGGGGGTTCTGGGTCAGCATGTGGAATGTGGTAGGGTGAACTCTGCCCCTAGCATAATTTAACAATGCAGTTTTTGAATCACTGAGGATGTAGGTCGCATTGGAACTGCCGAGCGCTAGCGCAATAGCGATCTCTTCCGCTTCTTCTGGTTTTGTTCCATGAGGTAATTCTTTTATTAATAGAGGGGTGTTCGGTGTGTAGGCCACCGCTGTGGCTCCGTGCTGATCGCATGCAGCATCCACCCAGATAGCATCCCGTTCCCCGCCGTACGCTTTATGGAGAGTTGCTGCTCTGGCTTTCCGTCGCTCGCGGTTTCGGTCGGGGTGCATGTTACGGGGGAGCGGTCGAACACAATGTTTCGCGAATTTCCTTGGGTAGGGACTTCAGGGATCACAGGCTTCCATAATATTTTGTTTCTTTTGTTGAATGAAGGGAGCACCCTCTAATTAGTCAAAGGAGTCTCTAGCCTCACGGGTGGTACCATGGGAGAAGAAGGCGAGGGAGGCGGGGGGTGTTGGAACAGCCTTGAGTGTGAAGGCATGCCCCCACTGGTTTTGAACCTGTGGGGGCGACACGACCCCCCCCCCCCCCCCCCCCGGTTCCGGAGCCCCTGTCAGTCTCCCAAAGTGACGTAGGTGCTATTCGTTTATGGTTACGGAAATCGCGAAGCGACGAATACGACAACTGAATGCGCACCAACTTGTCCGCTGGTCACTTTGATGAATGCGAGCCTGCGAGAAACACTGTGTGGGAGGGTTCCGCATTATTCCTGACAACCTTAGTGTTCGAGATTCGCGGGCGTTTTTTGTTCGCGAGGCTCAGTACTGGACCCGCCGCCATTGCGGCTTTTCCTGCATGAAAAAGCTTGATCATGCGCGATCGCTTCAAAATCCTTCGTTATACAGCCGGCCTACTTCGTTGCAAAAGGTCGCGCGCAGTTACTCTCACTAAATGTGACTCAAAGTGGCATGAAGAAACAGCGGATATTCTCATACGGCCATATAAAACCTAAAGATAAAAACAAATAACCAAAAATGTTTCGTGAAGAAATGGATTTTTATGTGCAAAAACTAAGAAATTATTATCAGACACTTCATTGTGGGAGACTCCGGCTCCTAAACCTTAGTACGCCGCCGTTTCCTTTCTTTGCTTTTGTTCGCCGCCATGAAATGCAACCGTTGTGGCAGGGAGTCGAACTCGCGTCCTCGTGCTTACACGTAAGCACACACGCATTAACTTCGTAAGGGCCTATGTGCGGGAGGAATGGGGTGGTTAGCTTAGTAGGGCCGGTCAGACAATGTGTGTGTGCAGATGTTACGTAATACATACCTTGGACGTTGGACATTCATTGGTAGTTCGACGAAAAGCCATCACGCGACTACGCTGCAATGTGAAGTGAGCTCGCAATGTAGACAAGTCCGATAGTGCATGCTGCAGTGCCTATGGAGGCGTATACGGCAATGATTCGTGTGATTATGTGGCGTAGGCAGGCTCTCACGAATTCACGTGCATTTATCTATCCAGGCTGAACCGCGATGTCGTACCTGCCAAAACACAATGGAAATCGTATTTACATTGCATTTGATCTTTCTGGACTCGCTCCTTGTTTACGCAGTTTGCGCCTCTTATCTAGAAACCGGGAACTAATTGCTCAACCGATAACGCTTTGCCGTATATATTCACACAAAGCCAGCGGCTCTAAGATTCGCTCGGGTGATGCGGCCCTCAGTTGCCCTAAATTTGCCCCTTAAGTTCGTGCTTCGCCCTCGTCCTTGCGCCCGCTCAATCTGTGATGCTGATAAAATCACTGACAGGCGCTACAGTTTTTCCTATTTTCCCCTGTAGACTCCGGCAGAAAGAATGGGCGTGCAATCTACTACAGATATACCTCGTTCAAACAGTCGCACTGCAAGCGTCTGTATACTGTTGCGCTGGCGTTTGCCCACTCCCCTCTTCTATCGCTCTCGTTATCAGATAGCATTCTTTACACAGTGCCTTCTCCGTCTTTTTTTGTCTTGCTTCACAAAGTTAAAAACACTGTGTAGTTTGCTAACAAATATTCTGCGTTTGCCATTTGAATATACACACTTGTGGCATGTAATAAAATCCGATTAGAGCAATCGGAGAATTTCGAAGGCTATCCTTGACATTATCAAGACGAACGGGAAAGTTACTAACGAAGGAGTCTCTGCGGGAACTAGGTGATCACGTACTTCAAATTCACACGCTCACTGAAATCGCAACTCACTGAAAAAAGAGCGCGTCGGCGCGATGATGTTAAGCCCTCATGAGCACTTTGTTTTAATGTGACTGCTAAAACAGCACGCTGTTTTCAGATCCAGAGCAACATTCATAAGTTCAGCAGATACCGTGGGGCAAAAAGAAGGGTGCAGACAATTTCATCCGCACGGCAGCTGTTGGAGGGGCGTTTACTCTATATTGCGCGCGATAAGGCATTGAATAGATCTGCGAGTTTAGAAAGAAAGCTCATGCCCTCGTATTTAGCGGGCTTTGACCACGAAGAAATGGCACGTGCAGTGTATCCAGTGTACGCCACCTAGCCGCATGCGCAGGTTACCTCCCTGCTATTGATAAACACTCCATATTCCTCGACAGCAGTGTAATTTAGCCCCTTTCACAGATAATATACAATGCGCTGTATTTTATCATTTAAAGAGATGTAATTCTTACTTGTGTCAAGATGCTGCATATTCTTGCACCACACACACACGCGCGCGAACAGGGAGTGGCAACAGCATTGTGGAAGTGCAAGACGATGAATAATTTGTTACAGAACAAAGCAGTCGCTATTGGGATAGCGGTGTTAATGGTCACCATGCAGACGGAAGCGCGACAGACATCGCTATACATCATGCGAGAATAAGGCAGTGACTGCGGCTAAGTACCGAAACACAGCTCGAAAGACGAAAGTGACGTCAAAAGCAGTAATAAGTAGTAATGAATGGTAAAAAACAGTAATTGAATGACTGCGATTCATTGAGCAATCACCAAAACTGATGAGTTGCTGTGTCTTCGTTGTTTCTTGATAGAAATAAAGGGTGACACGTGTGTTCTGTCACTGATCACTTATCAATCAATCAATCAATCAATCAATCAATCAATCAATCAATCAATCAATCAATCAATCAATCAATCAATCAATCAATCAATCAATCAATCAATCAATCAATCAATCATTTATTTAACGTGCCCAGGAACAACCGTAAGGTCTTTGTGCTGGCGCGCGCAAAAAAAAACAATAAAAATAAACAATACAATACAGACAGTTTTCAGAAATAAAAAGAGCAAAAACACGTAGACAAAGAGAAATGAACACAAAAGGGGAGGAGTAAAATAAGACAATATGAGAAATATTGAAGGGGAATAAAAAATCAGATTGCACATATACAACTATGTGGAAAGACGGAGGAGGGAAGACTGTGTACATTGTGCCACACTATGTCAAAACAGTGCAAAGCTCGGATAAAAACAATGATTGTGGGCTATGAAAAACGTCAAGATCAAGAAAATTAACATTATAGAGACTTTGTATTCTGTGAACGGTAGAGTGTTGGAAGAAGCAGGCGGGTATACATGAAACGGTCTGTTCTCTCTGGTTAACTTACGCGGAATTCGAAAATTTACACAATTGAGAAGTACAGGGCAGGATATGATACCGTGGACTAGCTTGTAAAGAAATAAGAGATCAGAGCGATTTCGTCGGCAGTGAAGTGATGGCAGTGATAATAATTCAGCAGTCCTTGAACGAGATCCAGAGTCATTTTAGCAAAGCGATGGTTATATATGCTGAGGAATTTTTTCTGGACTCGTTCAATGGTGTTGCCGCTGGATTGAGCAATGCCATTCCTTATCACGGACGCATACTCAAGTTGCGGAAGACATATTGCCGTGTACAATTTGTGTAGGGCCATGGGAGACCTGAATTCTCGAGATATTCTACAAACACACCCGAGAGAACGAAGGCCCCGCATAGCAACACGCTTAACGTGAGAAGAAAAGTTTAACGCGCTGTCAACAACACCAAGATCACTGATTTCATAAACCTTGCATAACGGCACAGAATTGACAGAGTATTGACATGACACGCTAGATGTTTTGCGAGTGATAGACATGAATTTTGTCTTCGAGGTATTCAGAGAAAGGTTATTACCGTTGCACCATTCGGAAAAAGAGCGCAAGTCTGACTGCAGCAAGCGACAGTCGTTAACTGAATGAATTTCCTTAAAAATCTTGATGTCATCGGCATACAAGAGGAAAGAAGAATTACGAATGGCAAAAGAAACATCATTAACGTAATTTAAAAATAGGAGTGGGCCTAATACCGACCCTTGAGGGACCCCACTAGTCACTTTATACAAAGAAGAGGTTTGGCCATTTACGGCTACATAATATCTATTGAGCAGATAGCTCTGCAGGAGATTCACAACTGACAAGTCAACATCAAAGTGCGCAAGTTTAACCATAATCAGTGTGTGGCTGACTACGTCAAAAGCCTTGCTCAGGTCACAGTAAATTACGTCAACCTGTCCTCTCTGAGAAATGGGTGTGGAGATCTGCGTCATGAAACTAGCAAGATTTGTGGTAGTTGAGCGGCCAGCGAGAAAACCATGTTGATTAGGAATCAATGAGTTTTTCACACTAAAAGACAATATGTTGTGAAGAGCCAGCTCGAAGATCTTTGATGTGGCACATAGTAGAGAAATCGGGCGATAATTAGAAGCATCTAGCATGTTTTAGAGCCCGACTTAAATACTGGAAAAACACGAGCAGTTTTCCACATGCTAGGAAATGTGGAAGTGTCCAGGCAGTTATTAAATATCGTAGTCAGTACTGGGACAAATATACTACCATAAGCTTTTAGTATGGTGGAGGGGATGCCATCTGGCCTACATGATAAGGATGGTTTTAAGCGCCTAATGCATTCGCAGATAAGATTTTCATCCAGCGACAAAGCACTGGATGAGCTAACCGCCTTGGGCTGTTGTCTGATATCAGTGCTAGAGTCTGAGGCCTTATAAACGGATGAGAAATGCGTGGCAAAACAGTCAGCGACGGCATGCACTTGTACCCCATTTGAGTCCAGTAGTCTCAAGGACTCTCCGCTTTTGCTGGACCGTTTACGTACATACTTCCAAAACTCAGCCGGCCTGTCAGAGGCGCTTTTTTCTAAGAATTCAATATACGAACTATGATCCCGTTTATATAGGCGTTTAGAGAGAGTGCGAAAGAAGCTGAACTCTTCCTTCCACTCGCTGGATGGAGAACATTTAGATTTCCTGTGTGCGTGATCTTTATGCTTCAGTGCACTGATAAGTTCAGATGAGAACCAGTGGTGATATTTACGTTGTTTAGGTGTATATTGGGGAATAAAATTACGCATGCTGCTCAGTACAAGCTCCGTAAACCGATCAACCTGCTCATCAACATTTGGTTTGTCAGTAACCTGTGACCACTCAACGGTACACAAGTGATGATAGAGGCCCGTGTAATCACCTCGCTTGAAGGCAAATCTCGCAGATTTGTTTACGTAACTGCTGAAGCTCGTTGTTTCCGCTGATGCGTATAATCTTACGTTAAGTGGTGGGTGGAATTTGTCCGGACGTACAAGAGAGATGTCGGAGCGGGAAACTTCAAGGGGTTGATCGTTTGACACACACAGGTCTAAGACGTTGCCACTGGAATTGACGACTGAGTTATGTTGCTGTAGGGAATTAAACGCCAGAAAGTCCAAGAGCAGGCTGCACTTTTTCTCTGTGAAATGATTGTAATGAGAAAAGGTAAGCGTGCTCCAGTCAATTCCAGGTGCATTGAAATCTCCAAGAACAATAATTCTGTGCCCACTATGAGAAGATACCACAAGTTCAATGGAAGACATGACATCATGAAACGAGGCAGGGGACATGCTGGGCGGTAGAGACATCCAATCAACAATTTTTCACTGCGCGCAAGGTTGGTTTCTAGCCAAATGGATTCTTTGATAGTTTCTAGGTCTTTCCGTCTAACGGATTTCAGTGAATTGTCAATGGCAATCAGCACGCCGCCGCCTTTCTGTTTGGTTAATAATAATAATAATAATAATAATAATAATAATAATAATAATAATAATAATAATAATAATAATAATAATAATAATAATAATAATAATATCACTGAAATCAGCCCCTTAATAACACAATAAACAATTGTACATCACTTCGAATTTTCAAAATGTACCACAAATGATTCATTTGAACTCTTGGTCCATACACAAGTAGTTTCAGAAATATAGCAACAATATAAGCAAGACGATTGGGCAAAAGGGAGGCATGATGCGCTAGGAGCTTCGCTATAGTGACAAACTTTACATTCGTAGATGAAGTTAGTTTAATTCGAGTTAGTTTAATTGCGGGTTTAACTTTATCGGGTTCAGCCTACGAGGTCGAAGTACATAGGCCGTACACACACCATGCATGTCAGATGCAACGCAAGTTCTCTTGCTTATATCGATGAGCAATGCTCTCTAGTGCCTCTGTCAGAGACGCTGTAATTGCTCCATTGCATCAGAGGCATGCAATGGCTGGCATTGTTCGGACCATTTCAAACTTACACACAGGTCTCCCGTCCCACATCTACGGATGACGCATGCTCGTTTTGTAAGAGCACGCAGTACGCTCACGTAACTGCAACATGACTGCTTTGTACGACCGGTGCTCCCTGAAATGCTTTTGCTAAAAGCGGCGAGGGATATTGGGGATGCACACTGACACATCTTCTGCAGCGAGTAACGACTTAAGTTCAGTAACGTAGAGCACAGCAAATACTGCAAACACGCTGTTGTTAAATGTTTCCAATTGCTTGTTCGGTGGGTTCCTTCCTTTCTGGCTGCCTTTTTTTATTTCATATTTATATTTTCGTGCATTCTCGTGTCGGGCACGATAAGGCACATAACGAGAATGCGTGCCGTAGAGGTTGCACAATAGGCTTTCAAAGCAACGTCAAATGGCGCGACTGCTTTTATCGTAACTGGGAATATCCACGGCCCGTCTCCTTTCGCGCGGATGCGGGGGCGGCACTGCCGTTTCTGCGCGTGCGCAGAGCTCTCGGCCAACGAGACCGTTAACATTATCTGAGCTGTCAACACAGCCATTTTGGGCATGTCATTATCACTATTAAAAATTAAATTCCTGGTTTTACGTGGCGAAAGCGCAATATGATTACAAGGCACGCCGTAGTGGGGCACTCCGGATTAATTTATACCGCCTGGCGTTCTCTAACGTGCGCCTGATTCTAAGTACACGGCCGATGTTATTGCATTTCGCCCCCATCGAAGTGTGGCCCAAGAACCAAACCCACGTCGTCGAGCTTAGTAGCGCACCTCCTCAGCCGCTAAGCTGTCACGGTTTATTACGTATAATAATAATAATAATAATAATAATAATAATAATAATAATAATAATAATAATAATAATAATAATAATAATAATAATAATAATAATAATAATAATAATAATAATCAATCAATCAATGATTTATTTAACGTGCCCAGGAACAACCGTAAGGTCTTTGTGCTGGCGCACGCAAAAAAAAAACAATAAAAATAAACAATACAATACAGACAGTTTTCAGAAATAAAAAGAGCAAAAACACGTAGACAAAGAGAAATGAACACAAAAGGGGAGGAGTAAAATAAGACAACACGAGAAATATCGACGGGGCATAAAAAATTAGATTGCATATATACAACTATGTGGAAAGACTGAGAAGGGAAGACTTTGTACATTGTGCCACACTATGTCAAAACAGTGCAACGCTCGGATAAAAACAATGATTGTGGGCTATGAAAAACGTCAAGATCAAGAAAATTAACATTATATAGACTTTGTATTCTGTGAACGGTAGAGTGTTGGAAGAAGCAGGCGGGTACATGAAACGGTCTGTTCTCTCTGGTTAACTTACGCGGAATTCGAAAATTTACACAATTGAGAAGTACAGGGCAGGATATGAGCTTGTAAAGAAATAAGAGATCAGAGCGATTTGGTCGGCAGTGAAGTGATGGCAGTGACAATAATTCAGCAGTACTTGAACGAGATCCAGAGCATTTTTTGCAAAGCGATGGTTATATATGCTGAGGAATAATAATAATAATAATAAATTAATAATAATAATAATACATTGTTGTTGATGTTTTCTAAAAACGAAAGGGAGCGCGGCACCGTAATAATACATCTTGACAATCACCTTTCACCCAGCGAATGCTCGCAATCAAGATTCACCAGCTGTTCTCATTCGAGCTAGAAGCGTAACTTGGGCGAGTTTGTGGTAATTCACGACACAGCTCGCGCTCGTGTCGTTATCACCTCTTACGCTGTGGCTCGTCATTTAGGTTCGTATTAGGTTAATTTAAGCCTCTTATCCACTTTATGTACATGTAATAAAGTCACTTTCCATCGAGGCCATAACAGGCGAGCATGGTAGCGTGAGTACAAAGTGTGCTGGAAAGAAATAAGGGAAGCTTTTTCACTCAATGACGAACTCCCGCGCCTTTCCGTCTCGCCCTTCTGACATGCTTCATCCGACTGCACACGCACTCACGCGTCACGCGACTGCACCAACTGGCCCACTTCTGCGGCAAGTCGTCATTCGCGACCAAAAAAGCTTCATTCAGTGTGCCTTAAAGAAAGCATGCCGCCTCGTGTATAGGGTCACGTTGTGTTTACAGACGCGAGCTCAAATCGTATCTTATACCGGCGGTGAGCGTTTATAGCAAAGGGGAGGAATGCAGGTGCCGGGGTTTGAACCGAGCTCTTCTCTCCACCTGCGCGGTGATTTGTAAACGCGAGTCGGAGCCCCGTCACGTCGGCGCCCAGGGCAGCTCGGGAATGCCGCGACGAGTGGATGGCACTGGCTGCCCGCCGACCAAAACACCGTCGTCGTGGGGAAACCTGCGTGTCTATACTCGGCACACTTGCGCCATGTGGCGGTGGCCGTGGCACCGAAAATAGCGCCGGCCGCCTGCTTCTGGTGAACGTTGCGCGCATTCGAACTTGGCCACTGTTTTTGCACGCTGCTGTGCTTATATGGTTGCGATGCCGGCAGGGCGCACCGGCCCAGACTTCTCATTCATTAGTTTGATTTATTTATCCATTTCTTGGGAAACACGTGAGGCTGTCGTCGTTAACTCCATGGAAAGCTATCTCTGGCCCGAATTACTGACCTTGGCCTCAGGTGCGTAGCTAAAGAACTGTGCGTCTCAATGCTCGCTGTGCGCTCCGGTCGAAACGTCGAATAAACCTTTTCGCTCTTGTTGCTGTTACCGAGGGTCTTCTGCTCTTATATATATATATATATATATATATATATATATATAGAGAGAGAGAGAGAGAGAGAGAGGGGAGAGAGATTTTAGGGCAGGTAGAGGAGGCCCTTCTACAGCTTGAGGCACTCACTTTTAGAACCGGTTCTAAGCGTGTCATGCTACTCGCTATAGTCTTTATTTATGACATCCGCGTTTTCACGAGTTGTTCAAGCATGTACGCGTAGCGTCAGCACCATGCGACATCTGTTGTATGCCGCCACACAAAGGGCCCACCAGCTGAGCTGCTTTCCTGCCACTTTATATCGCGGCGCAACGAATAAAGAAACACTAAACAGAAATAGCAAACTATCGTTCTATCCAGTGTGACGGTTCTCCAAGGCTATAACAAGTACTCTCAGAAAAATCAGTGAAAAACAAACAAACGAACAAACAAATGAGTGGTTCTGCGCTCGGTCTGCGACTGGAGGCCTCGCTAACTGCACGATTGAGGACGACATACGCGAGCAAGAAATCTGCTGCTGGTCTGCTATCAGCGCGCGGGTTATTTTTGCAGGCTCGTGGCCACGTAAGCGAGTTGCAACGTCGAGCTTTTAAAGCGTGCTGTGTAGGTGTCTGTGCAGGCTAAATCCAAGAACTCCGCAGCTGAATGTGCAGATTGCTATCCACCTTATCGAGGTCAGGAGAGAGCTCCCGTCTGTGTTCGCAACACCGGCAACAGTTACAGATGAGATATTCGATGGTTTTGACACAGCCACAAACCTCACTAGTGGGGCTGCTTGTCGTTCCAAAGCGAAATTCCTGGGCCTTTGTAAACGTCACGCCGAGCCACAGACGCCATGGGAGCGTTCACTGTGATCGCTTGTCGACAGAGCTCCTCTTTCTCCTTCTTTCTGAATATTTTCATTTTTTGCATCCCTACGTTCCCACTACGCAGCGTAGGGCAGCCGACGATATTATTTCAAGGATTAAACATGTCAGCTTTTCTTAAGCTTTTCTGAAACACCGACAAGCAATTCCTGGCGCGTCAGCAGAGGCATCGCAAAGGGGAGCGATACCCTGGCACTATGATGGGCCCGGGACATTTACTTCGCTTGCGGTGAAAGCCATGCACTTTCTTTCTCAGGTAGCGATTCGCCGGACAAGGATTGACAGGTCGCTCAGAAACCCACTACCTTGAAAACCATCTCTCCCATAGACTCCACGGTAACTTGCCGGTAAATACGAAGGGCTGCCGCTTTACAAGGGCAAAACTTCGCCGCTCAAAAGCACAGTTCTTTTGGCGCACTTCACTAAATTCTGGCACACGAGAACGGAAACTGGCTAACAACACGTTGATATCAAGGCCGCTATTCGATTGTTTTAATAACTTGTCTGTGGAGAAAACATTGGTGTCGCCACCTGCTTATTAAGAAATAAAAGTGTGTCGCAACCTGGGACATTCCTGGATGCCGGCATGAAATCAAGGTCGCTATTGTTATACGTTCAAGAGTTGTGAACAATGGGACCCGTAAGGACCCGAAATGAAATCGCCATACCCCTACTATCCTGCCTGGAGATTAAAAACGCACACGAAAAAACTCGTATTTCCGAGCAAGGTACGTACTACAAGCTTGTAGTTCCTTTAATATGTGGTGGCATGTCTTATAGCCGCGCTCATTTTGTTTGTGTGCGTTTACGTACTTGTAGTCAGCAGCATACGCCACGTCTCTTGGCCGGGACGAAAACGCGGAACCGCACACAATAAGTCGTTTCCGTGGCCCGAGCTCGTGCCTTGCGCAGCTTGGCGGCGGCCACTTTGCTGACGAATGTAAAGGAATCCGCGAAAGACGACCATTGTACGAACCTCGCTGTTCCCGGTGCTCTGACAGCGGGGCCTTGTGCGGCGCAACCGGCAGCTGGTTCTGCTTCGCCCATCAGCGCACGGATCCTCCCGGATCTTCGGCGACGCGCCGGCGTGCATTGATATCAACCGTATAAACGTAAAGGACCCAAGATAAACTGATATGAACACCAGTAATAATGCTTATCACTGCAGAAAGCGGCAATAACCATCTTTCGCACGCGGCGTCATTGTAGTTTGCAGCTGAATGTGGCCGATGAATCGTTCATTTTCTTTGTTCTCATGTGTGTGATGTCAATACTGGGGTAACTTTTGCCTTAATGATGCTTAATGTCATATACATGCCACGTGCCAAAATATCGCTTAGAGATCTACGTCGAGCGCTGTATATGGACAGCGTTACAAGCGAGAAAACAAACTTTGCTCGTTCAAGTTTGGCGAAAAGGTCAGACTATACGCAAAATTATATCGGTATTTCAAAGATACAGATACAATGTACCCAAAGTGAAATTAAGCGGTCATCATTAAAAAAAATTTAGCCGGCTTTCCACTAGTGGTGCCAAGCCTGAAAGGGCCCCTCACCATCCCGCGTTCAAAGACGAGGGAGTGGTTTCTTTGTCGCCTTCGTTACCCTTCCTACAGGCGATATCTCGTCCCGCCACTTATTTCTTAAAGGGACACTAAAGGCAAATAAAAATTTATGTCAGAGTGAAAGCTCAATGTATGACAACGTCTAAAACGGCAATATTAGCAACAGCAGTGCCCTACTTACCGAGAAATTAAGCTAAATGTATCACATGATGAGCGCCACGAGCGGCACATTTTGGAAATGATCCCGATGACGTGAGAGAGTTCGACTACAATTAATCACTCGTAATCAAACTAGCTGCAATAAAAAAAGAACCTTCCGTGCATCAAGAGACGTAATAAAATGCTGCTTGTTCGTTTCTGTTTGATACATGGAAAAAGAACCTTTTTGGCGTTGCCATGGGGAACGGCGCGCGTGGTTCAAAGGTTCCGTTTTCGTCGAACTGCGCTTCGCCCGGCACCCTGCTTCGCTCACGCGGTCGCGTCTCAGTGGTAGTTTCGGTATCGCGTACTGCCGCGTGTGTTTTGCGCGCTCGTGAAAGTCGCTCTGACACGAAGTTCGACAAAATGCCGCATGCATGTGATGTTGCCGGATGCCCGAATGGCGCACGCCGCTAGTGCGCGCCGCCGCGTAGTAAAGGCGGGCAACGTTGGGCGCGGCAGCAGTGGCGTGAGAAACACCGCTTTCATGCGGGCGATTTGAAGTGCGCTAACGCGATGCGGACCACTAAAACGTGATTTTATTTCAAAATAAGCACTTCCTTGACACAAAAGTAGCACTACGAGGTTTCTGGACCGTTATTTCAACAATCAACGTCGACTTAATATTTGCCTTTAGTGTCCCTTAAAAGCACGTGTACTATGTCAGCACTTAGCGTCGAGCGTATCAGGATTTCGCATTTGTCGGCTACACGCTGTTATCTCCGCTTGCGCAGTCGGAAACACAAAAAATGAAGTGAAATCAATTGATTGCGCACGATAGTAATGCGAGACAAGAACGGGTGGGCGGCTGCATTGCACAGCAGTGGGAGACAATTCACAACTGATATTTCCGTAATGACGTAGCGTTAATCACCGTTCTTGTGTCACGAAGTGCGCCAGAAAGACGAGAAACGCCAGGAGAGAATAACGCGCTCTTTTTTTAAGTGCGGAGCACTTTAGGGGATCGGCTTGTCGCCATCCATCTCATGTGGCGTGATCGCGCTCACAGTAAACGCTCAATACAGGCCATAACAAGGCTAGCAATGATCAAAACCCGGGTTCAAATGAACCAACAAGGTCTAAAATAATATAACGAACAGAAATAGTCAAGAAATAATTGCATTAACTCAAAATCACTGAAACGTTTCGGAAACATGGGGCTGACTCTGGCGGGGTGCAAGAGAGGACGCCACTGCCTCGCCGAGTGAGTGAATGCCCCTCTCCCTGCGCCGCCTCTGTGCGTCGGTGCTGCGCCGGCGCTGCGTCGCTACCTGACTACACCTGATGGGGGAAACAACCTGACGGAACTCGCTGCAGACGACGCGTATCTCAACTGCCGTAACCAGCAGGAAGTCGATAAAGCGTACCAAAAAGTAGCGCACATGTCGCACACCGAGTTTGTGAATCTGCCCAACAAGATTCTACTCGTGCCGGGAAAGCCCTGCATGCTTACCTGAAATATTGGCGTCATGGACGCTTCGGTAAACGGAGCAGTGGGAACTCTACGAACGGGAATCGCTGGGTGCCAGTGCTACGCACTTCCTCAGGTTTCACAGTAGTGGAGCTGCCATACGTTTCGTATTTTGAGAGGCTGGTGAGGCTGGTGAATCTTTCGCATTCTTTATATGGTATGATTAACTCTCTCCCCTCCTCCTTTCCCTCGTCCTCACATCTCTCCTCCTCAACATCACTTACCTTTCCCACCTCCTTGTTATACTATACTATACAAGACTGCGGTATACTCTGCTAGCGTGCCTTGATAGCCGAGTGGTTACGACGCTCGCCTTCGGGTCGCGGGTACGCGGATTCGAATCCCACCTCACCAAGAATTCTTTTTCTCCAAGAATTTCTCTGTTTCTCTTTCTTTCTATCTCTCTCTCTCTCTCTCTCTCTGTACTCGTTCGCACGCCCATCCGATTCGTTGCATGGCACGCTGGACAAATCGGTGCACATGATCTGGGAGCGAAGCAGGAGATGAAGAAGACAGCGCGTGCCGGTTCATGATGATAATCATTTCTGTTCAACCGTCAGGGACCAACGGCGAGCATAAACAGCCCCGCTGTTAAAACTGGCTATTCGAAACTACGGAAAGCTTCTTGAAATGTTCGAGAACACGTCCTTCAAGCGTTCCGACTATAAATACCCTGTAAACAGTTGTCTAATAAAAATAGCCACAGAAATGACATAATTCAGTGCCTCCACCGGTAGGCAAGACTCATTCAGCTGAACACGCGTCGTGACAAAGGCTGTCACCCTCCTCATGGCCTCTTGGATGTGTAGTCATGCTCCATCTCTCTCAATTGTGGCGTGGTTGCACGGCGAAAGGTACGGCTTTTTTCTACGGTTGCTTGGCCAAAGAAATACGTGTTAATTGGCAGAGCTGGATTGGAATCTCTAAACGGCCCACCAGTTAGGGTGACGCCCGGTCGCTATTTCCCTCACCCGTCATGCTGTATAACATACGTTGACGTGGGAGAGATACGGGGGGGGGGGGGGAAGAACTTTACTGAGACCCCGAGGAAATGGATCATGCGCTTATGGGCTTCCTTACAAACCAATACAAGTGCACTTGCAAGGAACCCACTACGCTATAAATCATTGTAATTTTATTGAGACCCCGAGGAAGTGGATCATGCGCTTATGGGCTTCCTTATCCTTGGCAACCAATACAAGTGCACTTGCGAAGAACCAACTACGCTATAAATCATTGTAATTTTTGAGAAGTAGGGCAGCAAGCACTGTGCCATTTTTCGTCATTCTACGGAGAGCGTTGGTACCTGCTAAACGCATATAAGGCATTATGCGCACTTTGTTGATGCTGTGCCTGATGACGATGAAGAATTATGGCAGAGCCCTTTGTGATGGGTTGGAAGCATTCAACAACCTATTCGTTGCGCAATTCGCATTGTGTGACCCCTGGTTACAGAATTCGCGTTGTGCGACGCTTGGTGGTTATTTTACTCTCCTACCACGCTATATTGCATATGATAATGTGGTTCCTTCCCGACATGAAGCCTGTATAGGACCTTTTTGCAAAGCAGTTTCAAGCACCGGCATGGCTCAGAGGTTGAGTACTGGGCTCCAACGCAGAGGACCCAGGTTCAAACCTCGTTCCATCCTGGAATTTTTTTCTCATTTCGTTTTTTTTCTTATTTCGAGCGTTACTGGTTACGGACACCGGCGGCGGCGGCGGCGGCGGCGGACAACTACGGCACCAAAAACGGCCGGTGAAATGATCTCATAACAGCTTTCGCTGTAAAATGGCGCTTACAGGCGCTGTTTCTTTAACCTTCAATTGAAGCTATGCAGTTGCCGCTATTTGCTGTCATCTGACAACATGCGGTTGATGGCTTCTATTTGGTTTGTCCCTAAGAATATTACAGATACGATCATCCTCCTTGGCTCTTTCGTCAGCATACGTCAGACTGCATCCTGTGACAACACAACCATCGGTGCCAAGGCACTCCACCTGCGACTATAAAAGAGACGTCACCATGATTTACTTGTCAATTGACGGCAGCAGTATCTGTGGAACTCAGGTGCCGTTTTTAATCCCTGGCACAATTTAGCAGCTGGCGTTCTTCTGCTGGAACCGGGACTCCATCCAGCGTTGGCCTACAACTCTGTTGTGAAGATACCATCTTCTCCACTTGACAGAGTCCCACGCGCTCCTTATAACACGTACAACATTGCAAACTGAGGCGGCGCAACTGCAGTTGCATGCTCGCTGCGCAGGTCTTTCAAGTGCGGATCGTTGTGGCGGATTGTGCTGGCTAGCTGTCAGTCGCCACTGTGGCACCGAGCTAGCTCATTATGGTATGCAATTAAAAAGAGAGTCCTGGCCCTGCATTTTGACAGAATTCGAATCCCGCGCAATCACCCATAGTTCACTGGTGGCGCGAAAAAGTGCTCACCATGCCGGCCGATTGTCGTGTTCCACTTGCTCGGCAGTGTAGTACATATCTCTGTGGCCATTTTCGTGCAAACAGCGAAACTCTCTCCTTTTCCTCGTCTCTCAGTTCACAGCGTCCTGCTTCTCTCTCTTACACACACAATTTATTTAAAGCACAATATACTACAGCTATGGTTGTGAAACGGCAAATAACGTCCCCTACGCTTGTCTTGGTTCATATGGTTGTGCCGAACAAAAGCTCGCGTTACTTTATGTTGCGTTAGAGCATCGTTGACCACTCGAAGAAAGATACGCGCTTCGGGGCATTAATAGTTTTGGAAAGATGAGAGACGACTTTGATAACCGTGTACTCTACTATGGGAGAGTAGCAAGCTAGCTTAAAGAACAACAATACCTCACAGTGAAATTCTCCTTTTTTTTTCTTTTTGCCCTTTCAATTAACAGTTCGAACGGACGAAATTTCTAAGGTACCGCAAGCTTTGCAAGTTCTTTAAAAACCACCACACTTTCTCAAGCCATGTTTATTTATGGTTTCTAAAAAAAAGGGCAATTCGATAACATTTAGAAAGTGCACATTGCCCTCCGCGAAAAGCAATTTCTTTAAGCGAGATGTTGCGAATGAAAAGTACTTCTGTGCTGAAAATGGCCAAGTGGCTAAGATATCCGGCTCCTAGGCGTGAGGCCGTACGTTTGAACCTTTCTGTCGGCAACGCTTCTTTTTTTGGCTTATTTATTGAGACACGCTCTGAAGGCTGAGGGTTTGAGCACCGACACAATTGGTAAGTCGTGGGTTTGAGTCGGTATTCACTACTTACCACTATATGTTTTCTATGTATTTCCTTTGGAGCCCCATGTATTCCTATGGCAAATGCGTGGCGTTGCGTTACGGGCAAATTTTCTGCGAAAGTAGCGTAAGAATGCTTAGGCAACAAAAATGGGGGAATTCGGTCCCTGCTGTGGACGGTTGTTTACACAGTTGAGTACATATCTTCACGCAATAGGCCACACGCGGACAAAATGCCGAAACAATTGTGTCATCGTCCATGCGGTGCAACCTCAAGGTCCCCACGGGCGATCCAAGTAAGTTCGGAGTCTCCCACTACGCCTTGCCTTGTAATGAAATAATCATGTTGCCACGTGATGCACGAGAATTGAAGTCTTCCTTTGAATTCAACTTTGACTGCAACAAAAAAAAATAGCAGCGTCGCGCATTATGCTAGAACCTGCTGGAAATGGAAATGCTCATCACTAAAGTAGTTCCAAAAGCCGAATGTTTGCGACCGTCATGTTTGTTTTGTTGGCAGACGCGCCGGTGTTTTCCTTACTCCATCGGGCGCAGAGCCAGGGCCCCCGCTATCAGCTTGACGCTCGGGCTTATCGCCGTCGCTTCCACCTCGAGTACAATCTAGAATTTGCTCGAAGCTTCGCGACGCTCACTGTCGTAATCCAGTTTACTAGACCAAATGGAGCTGTGCAATAGAGCTGCGGCAGTAGCCATAAGCGGAGTTTGCGCGAAGGTTACAATTTCTATGGTATACTGATGATCGTTGCGATATGCAGCGTGCAGCCATTACATTCAGGCTTATCTGTATGTACAATAACTTTGCTGCCCTCATTTCACCCCAAGACGCTCTTTCACTCTTTCATCTTGACCCCAAGATGAAAGAGTGAAAAAGAGGTAAAATATGTGGGCAACACGGAATCAGTCAGATGGAAAACTTGACAAAAGCGATGACAACATGTGTAAAGTGAAATATCAGCAGGGCAATGTCGTCATCACTTTTGATGACACAGAAAATGCAGCCGATGACTTAGAACTATTCTGAATTGTACAACTCAACTGTACGAAGATAGAGGCGCTATTAAATGCGAAGCATTTCTTAGCGAACTTCTGCGACTTTGAGCGTATCTATCTATCTATCTATCTATCTATCTATCTATCTATCTATCTATCTATCTATCTATCTATCTATCTATCTATCTATCTATCTATCTATCTATCTATCTATCTATCTATCTATCTATCTATCTATCTATCTATCTATCTATCTATCTATCTATCTATCTATCTATCTAGCCGCCTACGACTTTGTGCTCTCCTGGCCGTTTTGTTAATCGGATGTATACCAAAATTGGTGTGTCATAACATGGCCTTATTACGAACATAAATGACAGGTCATATCATGAAAATCATGACGCGCATGTCATGAACAGCATGATTTACATTCCACGGCCTTTGGGCTCCCTGGCCGTTCCGTTAATCGGATGTATACCAAAACTGGTGTGTCATAACATGGCCTTATCACGAACACAAATGACAGGTCATATCATGAAAATCATGACACGCATGTCATGAACAGCATGATTTACATTCCACGGCCTTTGGGCTCTTGCGGCCGTTCCGTTAATTTCATATATACCAAAATTGGCCCGGCATAGCAAGAGTTCATAACGAACATAATGACAGGTCCTAACATGCAAATCATGACGCGCATGTCATGTGCAGCATGATTTACATGACATGGTCTCGGGGCGCTCGCGGCCGTTTAAATGAAGGGATGCATACGAAAACTGGTATGACGAGACATTTCTGTATAACGAACATAACTGACACGTGGTAACATGATAATTGTGATATGCATGTCATGTATGACATGATTTACATGCCACGCTCATGGCGCACTCGCGGCCGTTTCGCTAGATCGATATACACCAAAATTGGTACTGTGCGATGTGACTTTGTGAAGAACATGAATAACAGGTGGTAGCATGAAAACCATGACATCCATGATATGTATGTCATGATTTACATGCCACGCTCATGGTGCATTCGCGTCCGTTTCGCTTGCGTGATATACACCAAAATTGGTGTTACGCGACACGACTGTATGACGAACGTAAGTGAGACGTGGTAGCATGAAAATCATGACGTGCAAGTCATGTACGACCTGATTTACATGCCACGCTCATGATGCGCTAGCGGCAGTTTCAGTAGATTGATATACACCAGAATTGGTATTGCGCGATGTGACTGTATGAACAACATGAATGACAGTTGGTAAGATGAAAACCATGACATGCATGTCATGATTTAATTGTCACGCTCATGATGCATTCGCTGCCGCTTCGCTAGCTCGATGTACACAAAAACTGGTATTGCGTAAAGCGACTGTATGACTAAGGTAAATGAGACGTGGTAACATGAAAATCATGACATGCATGACATGCACGACATGATTTACATGTCATGCTCATGACGCACTCGTGCCGTTTCGCTTGCTGACATACACCAAAATTGGTATTGCGCGACGCGACTGCATGACGAACGTAAATGAGAGTTGGTAACATGGAAATCATGACATGCAGGTTATGTGTCATGATTTGCATGCCGCGCTCATTGTGCATTCCCGGCCGTTTCGCTAGCTTGGTATACACCAAAATTGGTATTGCGCGACGCCACTGTATGACGAACGTAAATGAAAGGTGGTACCATGATAATCATGACATGCATGAAATGTACGACGTGATTTACATGCCATGCTCATGGCGCACTCGTGGCCGTTTCGCTAGATTGATATGCACCAAAATTGGTATTGCGCAATGTGACTGTATGAAGAACATGAATCACAGGTGGTAACATGAAAACTATGACATGCATGCCATGTATGTCATGACTTACATGCCACGCTCATGGTGCATTCGCGGCCGTTTCGGTAGCTTGATATACACCAAAACTGGTATTGCGCGATGTGACTGTATGATGAACATTAGTGACAGGTGGTAACATGAAAAACCATAATATTCATGTCATGTATGGCATGATTTACATGCTCTACTCATGGTGCACTCGCGGCCATTTCGCTCCTTTGATATACACCAAAATTGGTATTGCTTTCGGTGGAGGCGAAAATGTTTGAGGCCCGTGTGCTTAGATTTAGGTGCACGTTAAAGAACCCCAGGTGGTCGAAATTTCCGGAGCCCTCCACTACGGTGTCTCTCATAATCATATCGTGGTTTTGGGACGTTAAACCCCAGACACTATTATTAAAATTGGTATTGCGCGATGTGACTGTATGACGAACATAAATGAGAGCTCTTAACATGCGAATCATGTTATGCATGTCATGTACGGTATGATTTACATGCCACTGTCATGGTGCGCTTCCGGCCGTTTTGTTAACGTGATATATACCAAAATTGGTATGGCATGACACGAGTGCGTGATGAACATAAACGACAGGTCATGCATTGTATATACCAGAATATGCATTTCATTGGCATGGTGTGCACTAGATTATGAATGCATGCGTGCATGGCAAACATGCGATATATGGTGGACTAGATGCCATGGCATGAATGATTTCATTTGGCTCAAAGACAAACAAGGCGATGTATGCAGCTCTTTGCTGGCTGCTTCGCATTACATCGATTCCCACAGTGCGTGGGATCTGCCGAATTTTTTTATACGGCATGGCTCATGACCTCAACTGTACCAAGCAGATTGAAGAACGTCAACACAAGAAAAGAATTAATCCACAAGAAAACAGACGCTACGGAACCGAAGCGAGGTGCAACTTTGAGCTTTTGTAGGGCGTACGATAGAATTAGCTCGGGGAAAGCAGGCGTAATTGCAAATTTCTGAGAGGGGCCTTCGTCCTGCATTGGACAAAAACAGCATGATGAAGATAGTGGAAGCTCATAACTTGGGCCTTCAAGCTTTGGCGACAGATGTGGAATGATCACCAATGGCGCTGAAAAAAAAAAAAAAGAACAGGAGGAAAAACTGCGAATTTTTGCTACACATATCTTGTCATAATTGTATGTTGGATTCGTTGCTTCTGAAAAGATATCCAGGTATTAATTCTCCTTCGTAATTTGCACCGCTTCATCAGCTTTGCAGGTTCGGCGTTCTGATTATCTTGTCGTTGTCTCGCAATCGAATGCAGCTTGACACACCGCAGTCATTGAGTGGTCGTGGCGCTCCACTACCGAGCACCAAGTTTCGGGTTGGGTCGCGGCGATCGTATTCAGGTAGGGACAGAATGCAAAAACGCTCGAATAGCCGGCTTCGGGCGCACTTAGAAAACAAATAAATTAAGTGGTCCCAAGTAAACCGCAGCCAACCTATACTAGGATATCGCTCATCGCTTGCGTGCTGTTTTATCGACCGCATCAATCAATCAAATTCAGCCCAACTTGACATATTGACGTGCTTTTTGCTAAAGGCGCGCTCGACTTCAAATGCCAAGTTATCGTGTTACTCGATGTGAAATATAAATGCATGCTTTCAGTGGGGCTATCACATCAAGTCTCGCAGGGCGGACGTAAAGTCAGTACAGTTCAGTAGAATTATGGCGTCCAATTGAAGAGCATCTTTAGGGCCATTTGGTGAAGCACATTTATCATAAGTGATACGAGAGACTCAGAGGAAGGCGAGATGGACGGTACGACCGCTTAGTTATGATTTAGCTTTTCACCACTGTACGGTGTCTGAATTATTCACGTCAACGAGGCATATCGATGCCAAGACGACAACGCTACCCCGTCGTCACAAAACAGGCGCTGCAATGATTCTGGGCCCAGTTTTTTGTACCATATATAAGGCCCAAAAGAGCACGAGGCCGAGAAATATAGACAAGCTCATCTTTTAAAGTGCTCATGATAGGCGGAGAATGCGTGCCTTCTGATAAAACTTTTCCGCTTCTATACATATCTGCCACAAGCTGGGCACAAGATTCTCCACTCGCTTGCCCGCCTTTCCTCACAAAACTGCCGCGACCGACAAGAAAGAAATATAGTCTGGATATGAAAACTCGATATTAAACGCTTCTCTCGCTTAATAATGGAACCATCGGCAAAGCTGCATGTTGTGTACATGCGGTGGCGTCTGCCAGTCACGACCTCGCCTGGTTGTCTCGAGCAAGAGCTTGTCCTGCAGGAGCGGACACAGACCGCCCTCCACCTGGTGCTGTAGGTGGCAGACATCTTAACTGCTCCGATCTTTATCGCTGGCGGCCATGCTGTCGTGCAGTAAAACGTTGCACTTATTCATATTTATGGCATATAAAAAAGTGTGTTCCGACGCGCGTACGCCCTTCTCTTGCCGCGGTGGTGCGCGGCGAATTTGGTAGACACGAAGCGCGGGGAGTGGCGATGGCCCTGCGAAGAGCGGACATTGCAGTTACGGGACATAAAGGACGCTGCATTGCATTACAGGAGACATATCGGCCAGACGAACTGGGCGCGAGCACTGCAGCCGAGCCTCGAAGCACGGTCGTCGCGGCCGAGCCTCTTCGGAGCGGCGGCGCGCGCGCCGTCGCCAGGCGGGCGACCGAAAGCCGCGCATGCATGCGCGGCATGGTCGGCATTCCACAACAGAGTTCGCCTTCCTTTGGCGGCGGCAGCGGCAGACGCGGCTCCAGTAATCGACGGCTCGTAGTGCGGCAGTTGTATCGGCCTCCCTCCTCGCCCGGTGTAATCGCGTAATTACGATCGAATCTCGCGGGATGCGAGCGAGCGCGCGGCCTATTCTTCACCACCTGTATACAGCGTTAAACCAGTTTCCGCAGCGGCTTTCGTGTCGTTGGCTTTCGGCAGCGGCCAAGATAAGCGGTGCGAGCGCGGCGTTGCGATGGCGGCATCGATGCGGCACAAGGGCGGCCCTATCTGCTAAACAAAGCGACTGACTGGGAACAACACGCGCCGCCCGGGGGAAGTAAAAAATATATATTAAGGAAGGTTGGGGTCTCAGAAGGGGGAGGGTCACTCGTTTCGCGAGCCGGTAGCTCTCGCACGTGGGCACCACATCCGGGCCTGTGATTGTTATGCACAGAGAGAAGAGAGCAGGCAGCTTTTCTTGCGTTGTGCTTCGCGCGGATGAAGAAGACAGTTCCCAAAATGAACTCGCTTACACGTGCGGAAGGAGGAGGCCTAGAATCAAAGGCCCCAAAGGGAATCTAAGAAAGGAACACATGGCAAGACAGAGCGGTAGGGGCGACGGACGATCGCCTTCTTCTGGCGCACCGTGTCTACACTAGAGGTGTGCACGGGCTCCGGGTAGCCCGAAAGCCCGAGCCCGACCCGGCCCGCGGGCCGGGCTCGGGCGGGCCGACGTACTTTCACCTCGGGCCCGGGCCGGGCTCGGGCTGCTTGGAGCTTTATCGGGCCGGGCTCGGGCTCGGCGCAAAGCCCGACTCAAGCCCGAAATATATAGAATGAGCGGGAATGGTTTTCCAGCACGCATACAGCGCCTCTTCCGCGACCGCCCTTTACCGCTTTTCCTTTCCATTCGCCACTTTAAACAAAAGGGGAGCAGGTAAAGCACTGCCTCTGTTGCACTGCGACAAATAGAGAAGTAGCACCGCATGAGCTAGTGACGGCGGCACGCGACTGTTCGACGTTAGAGGCCAAATCCCATATGAGTGAAAATGCACGCGACAGCGACGAGCGACCCGACGTAGATCGCCTTCGTGCAAGCTTACGCTTGTATTGGCATACAACATATGTTGAGAACCGAAGCTGGCGGAAACGTTGAAGGCGAATCACTTTTGCTTCAGACGAGTTCCGGCAGGAACGAACGTTTTTCAAGCGAGGTGACACCGGCGCAGCAGTGGAGGTGGAATATCCACAGGAATTAAAATCATTATACAAAAAAATGTCGCGTTGCGAGGCCCATTGAGCGAAACACGGCAGATAAGTGACGTCGTGCAAATACCCACGTGACCTACGTCACTAATGACGACATACTGTGGCGTCATCATGACATCATCACAAGGCGTCATATTATGACATCATCATAAGACGTCATCAGTCGGCATCGTCGCTTGGTCAAAGATGGGCCGAGCATGGAGGAAGAGAAACACCAAGTGAGGTGCAGAGAGCTTCAGGAGGGTGGGACAATGCCACTGATTGAGAACGTCAATGTCATTTAATGCGTGTCGCACTGCGGCTCATTATGTTTTGCTAGAAGTCTGGTCCCTGTTTTTATAACTTAATACATTACCGAGCGTGAAGCAGGCTTTAGCCTTCAAGCGTTACAGAGAGTGCGGCATGCAGCAGAATTTTACTGCGAGAACAGGCATATCTCTCTCTCTCTTTTCTGACGCGCGGCAGAGCGAAGCTTATTCTCTGCGGAAGTGGTCTGTGAGGGGAAGACGCCTCAAAAAGAGGCTCTCGCATCCGAGGCACGAACTTGCTGGTTCACGCAGGCAGACCGAACTGCAAAGTGAGATCCCTTTTTAAATCTATATCAGGCGGAGCGCCCCCCCCCCCCCTTTTTTTTTTTGCGCCTGTTCGCACTGTGTTTCAAGCGCCTGTTTATCACAGGCGAGAGGGCAATCGATTGTGATAAGAAATTTCCTAGAATAAGCTGTGATGCCTAAACAAGCTGCTGTCATGCACCTGCCTTCAAATTATGACAGAAATTTGACATTTTGTTTCATACCGCATACCTTGGGTGAGCTTTTCGGCGCTATTGGGGGGGGGGGGGGGGCAGGCGGGAAATCTGGGGAGGCTCCAGCCCCTCTGTGCGCCCCACTGGCACTGCCCCAGTAGCTGCTAACGCCGCATTTTGAACAGTCTTACGAGATGGATCAACGTGTTTGGGTAAATTTAGTAGTTGCGTGCGTATCGTGGGCTTACCAGGCACGTCGACTACTCTGGCGTGTAAAGGGTAGCTTATGGTCCGACGTAACGTCGGTACTCACCAGTGGTGTAGCCAGGGGGGGGGGGGAGGTATATATACTACACGCACATATACAAAAGCACTCACAAACATCGAAAACGTACGGTTGGAACCCCCCCCCCCCCCCCCCCCCCGAAAAGAAGTTTCCGGCTTCGGGCACTCATTTTACACCATAGACGTCGATCTTATCGAAACGAAAGGTGGGCAACGTTCATTGGTGTATTCCTGCAGGGACGAGCAACGCTAGGCTATAGCTTGCTGAGTCATAGGAGTAAATACGTAATGTTTAATATATTCGAAATAAAGCGGATAGCCAAAGCTGCAAAGACAATTTACGGTATACAAGCACCATCACCGCAATTGATGTTAGGCAACTGTTGGTGTAATATATTCATTTACGATCTGTACGGCGTGGTTGCTGGCTAAGGGTCGTTGCAGCACGTTTGTCAGCGTTTGTCAGCTGCATTAAAATCGCCAGCAATAACAAATGGTATGTATTTCTCTTGTTTAACGCACAAAAATTCTGTTATAAAGTTTTCAATTCTTATTTCCGCTGTTTTTGGCTTAATACAGACTGCGAAACAAAAGTGGCATATACGTACTCAGATTCCACGGGCAGCGGCATGAGGGTATGCGCCCTACGTGTCGGAGTGAAATGGTTTAATGATGTACGTGACAAACATATCACGTTATTCATGTCATGCCCAGTATATCACGTTCGTCATGCGCTCGTCTCCTCCTATGCATGTGGTGTGTACCAAGTTAAGGGGGCGACCTCGTGGGCACCCACGCGTAGGCGAGATAGATAGATAGATAGATAGATAGATAGATAGATAGATAGATAGATAGATAGATAGATAGATAGATAGATAGATAGATAGATAGATAGATAGATAGATAGATAGATAGATAGATAGATCCGGTCAAAGCGTCTTTGGTTCGCAAAGAAATGCTTTGCGTTTAAAAGAAAGTAGACTTATTTAGCTTTGTAAATTATAGAAGCAGCGTCTGTCATCGATTTTCCACGCTAGAAACATCGAGAGTGACATCGACGTCGCAGTCTCTTTAGTTCGAAAACAGAAACAGTGCCGACCTTGGCGAGCGACCTCGTCGTAGAGGTTGTCGAGTATTGATTAAGCTGAATTCAGTGCCTGATATATATAGGACATCGATTTTGCACGACAGCGACGAGCCTCCTACAGAAAAAACGCAACTGCTATACTTGTGCCTGATAATTACGCTGACTCTGAAATGATGTTATGTCTGCGCTGTCGGACGCAGTCGCTGTATACCGTTGCATGTTTTCAAACTGTGGTATTTCTCACGGTTTCTTCGGTTTTCCTGCTCGTCTTCATGTGCTCGCATCCGCTTCACAATGACTCCACAAACTTAAACTGCAGCGGTGCATACTGCTCTAAATAAACTACAAAAGCACTCATGTGCGACGCCGTTGAATACGAATGCCACAGTTCACCACGGGCCTGCCGCTTGCCATCGCGGCGAACACGGCACCGCTTCTCAGAGTAAACATTTCTTTTATATAGGATCGCTACACGCATAGAATAAAGCGCGAGTGTTTATATCCCTTTCCATCCCGAGTTTTTTGCAGGGTAGAACAAACTTATTCGATGTTCTTTTCTAGTTCAGAGGTTATTGAAAAGCATGAAATAAAAATAAAATAAAGGAGCTGGTAAGTACAGTGGTTTTCCCGGGAGAACCACCTCCAGCGTACCGGACACTGGGATTTATTTGTTGCACTTATGGGTATGCACATTCCGCTTTCGTTCTTGAAAGACTGTTGCTTTTTGGTCCTGTCAGAAGGTCAATTGTCTTCGAAAACACAACTCCGTTTTATTTTGAACCGATAAAAAGAATGAAGCGTTGTATAGATAACTGTCGCACACAGCTTTTAGCAAAATGGAGCAAAAAGAAACTTAGGAGGGAGCGCGCCTAGCGTCCACAAGCCAACCTCCTCCGAAGCTGCCACCTCTTCGTGCTCATGGTAGAATTCCCATCATGCTCCTGTTTCATTTCATTTAATGCTGTATCCTCATGAAAAACGCCAGGCCTGCGCGGAAAGCGCAGCACAGTCACAGCGAAAGCTGGAAGAGCGGCATTTCTAGAGCCCGTTCTAAACTCTCTTGGGGCTACTAATACAAGTACACTAGCAAGGTACCCACTACGCCATAAATCACTTGTGAAGTTGGGAAGCACCTACTAAGCCATTATTTGTCATTCTGCGGAGAAGCGAGGTACTAGCTACACGTCTGTAAGGCATTATGTGCGCTTTGTTGACGCTACGAATAATGACGATGAAGAATTATGGCTCAGCCCTTTGTAATGGGTTGAAAGCTTTAAACGGCCCACCAGTTATGTAATTTGCATTGGGTGACGCCCGGTCACTATTTCCCTCTCCCGCCATACTGTATAACATACGTTGACGTGGGAGAGAGAGAGGGGGGGGGGGGACAAAGAAGTTTATTGAGACCCCGAGGAAATAAATCATGCGCTTATGGGCTTCCTTGGCAAACAATACAAATGCACTTGCGAGGAACCCACTGCGCTATAAATCATTTTAATTTTTGAGAAATAGGGCAGCAGGCACTGTGTCATTTTTCGTCATTCTACGGAAAGCTGTGGTACCTGCTAAACGCATGTAAGGCATTATGCGCACTCTCTTGATGCTGTGCCTGATGACGATGAAGAAGTATGGCGGAGCGCCTGTAATGGGTTGGAAGCATTCAACAACCTACTCGTTGCGCAATTCGCATTGTGTGACGCCTGGTTACAGAATTCGCGTTGTGCGACGCTTGGTGCTTATTTTACTTTTCTACCACGCTATATTGCAAATGTTAATGTGGTTCCTTCCCGACATGAAGCCTGTATAGAACCTTTTTGCAAAGCAGTTTCAAGCACCGCCATGGCTCAGAGGTTGAATACTGGGCTCCCACGCAGAGGGCCCAGGTTCGGACCTCGTTCCATCCTGGAATTTTTTTCTTATTTCGTTTTTTTCTTATTTCGAGCGATACTGGTTTCGGACACCGGCGGCGGCGGCGGCGGCGGCGGCGGACAACTACGGCGCCAAAAACGGCCGCTGAAGTGATCTCATAACAGCTTTCGCTGTAAAAAAAAATTACGAGAGCACGCGCCTAGCGTTACCAGCCAACATCCTCCGACGCCGCTCCCTCCTCGTGCTAAATGCTCTTGGTAGAATTCCCAGCATGCTCCTGTTTCTTTTTTTATGGCTGGCTTCAAAATTTGTCACGTGCGCTCCCTCCTCGGTAGCTAAAAGCCGACTTCTTCTGCCTCTCATTCCCATTAGCAGCCATTCTTTACCTCCAAGGTAGTGCCTGGTGAGATTTCTCCTGTGCGTGATTAAACAATGAAAATTTTTGTTCAAAACGCCGTTGATTGATGAAATAAACCAACGAAAGACGCCAGATGTTTGTAAAAGCAAAACGGAAGAACGCCAGATGTTTCTAAAGCAAAACGAAAAGACGCCAGCTGCTTAACGAAAGACGCCAGATGTTTGCTAAAGCAATGGTTTTCTAAACAATGAAAATTCACAGCGTACATGTAAAATTAAAGTGAGCTGCAAGTCGTCATAACTCATCGAACCTTTAGTATAAACGCGCCCGATCTCACGTCGGTGATGATGTACTGGGCAGAATTCACGGAAGATTCACGGTTTACCGATGAACCTCCGCAGCTTCGCCCACTCATCATCATTCACTCCGTGGATATGCTGTGATTTTTTTTCTCCCGATGATTAGCACGATGCGCGTCAATTGGATCCTAGTGTCCAGTGTACTGGACATAAATACATTCTCGCATTGCGAGCAAACTTCTGATTACAAAGGCTACCTTTCCACAACCGCGGCCGGACAGGAGAGGCCCGCCGGCGAGAACACTGTTTCAAGCAGACATAAGTTAGCTTACATGATTTAAATTATTTCAGTCGCGCGAAGATAGCTCCTAAAATAACCTCGCATACTTGAGCGCACTGAGCGCGCGAGTTCCCTTCGTGTACGACGCCAGTACTCTGAGGCTCCCCCATGAGAAAATGCGGCTGAGGGAGGAACAACATGAAAAAAAATACTGCGCGCCTCTTCGGAGAAAGCTGCAAAAGCGGGTTCGGTTCCAATTTTACCCTTGCTTACTTTTCTGCGTCTCTTTTTTTTCTTATGTTCACTACACTGGTAACGGGGACAGAAAGGAATGTAATAATGCCACGCACGCCCCTTCCTTTCTATGTTTTCTGTCACCGGCCCATTGCACAGTGTAGCTGCTGCCTTGCGCAAACACCGCCAGAATGTCTGGGAACATTCGAGATTATCCGTTAGGCTTGAGCGCGCAAACGTGAACAGCTGAGTTTATTCTCGAACTAACGTGGCCACCAGCGATAAGGCTCCAATGTTCGATGCCGCATGGATAAATGCCTGACGCGCCTGGCCGCGGTTCAGATTATCGACGGTCGACGCTCTGCTCGCCGCTATCAGTCTACAGCGCGCATTGCTCGTAGTTTAACTTTCCGTTTCCTGGCCACAACTTCGGCCAAATAAAGAGTTTCATCTTGGACTCGCCGACTGCTTCCTTCGTCAACGTCACGACCCCGTGACAATATAAAGATCCCCAATTTTAAAAAGTGCGTATTGTGCACCAAATAACAGCAAACTACGTAAGTAATGTGCCTTCACGCAGTACGCTTCTCCTCAAATTTGCGCGGCATACCGTTTTTTTTTTGTTACTTTTTGAGGCAACTTAACATTCTTGTTCCTACTTAAACTGCAAAGAATGTGCTCGATTTCAATGTTGTAATTCACGCTTTTTTTCATTTACACCAGCATCTTATAACATGTTCTTGACAGTGGTTGACCCCTTTAATTGGCACACCAGTCTCGGAATATCTGTATTTTATTATTATTATTATTTTGCATTTTGTTGCCCATAGAAATGCTAATTACAGCATTTCAGGAGAACGCCGTGGCCATTGAGCCACTGCGCTGGGTTCGCGGTCAGTTAAAGTTGTTAAGAGATGATACTGACCCAACGGTCCCATGAGAAGTGGCTAACAATGGTTCTGTAGCGCACAGTGGCTTAAGGAATGGGATGCAGCAAAGAAAAATTGGGGGTCAGTCTGGCGGTATGCTTGTTTGTGCTGCTTACGTCCTACGCGGTTAGCGTGCGCAGCTTGTTTGCAGAGGTTGTGGACGTCCTTTGGTCAGAGTTAATGAAGGCATCTGCGGCATGCATTCCAAACATCTGTGTCAAAGCACATGCGGTCTTTGTTCATACTTACGCTGTTGAGAATGCCAACGTGTTGGAGGGACTTGTTTTTTTTTTTTTTTTTTTTTTTGCTGTTGCGTTCGCAAGGGAAAGAAATAGATACATCTGGCAATGATACAATGACTAGATCGTATGAAAAAGCGGATACAGTTAGGCCACACAATTCGAAAAAGAAGAAAGGTTGAAAAATTGGCGGTGAACTTCACTGGGGGTGAAAAAGAAATCACAATATAGATTACTGAAAAGAGCTAAACTAAAAATCATTGGCATACTACTTCGCTAGAATTATTAAGAGTGAAATAAATTATAATGATAGTCATGTACCACTTAGGACCGCATGGCTGGGTCCAAAAAGATGTAGTCTGACTTTGGATTTTCTTAGTAGGTAATTAGGTCGGGGAAAGAGGGCAAAGTGCGAGGGAAGAAAGAGGAAAAGTGCGGGGAGAGAGGAGCAAGGTTTTCAGCCCGGAGAGGAAGACGGCGAACGACGGGCTTCAAGCACTCCGTCGCCAGTCAAAAATGGCAAAGAAGGGTCCCATACCGAAACAGCCAGACAGTAGGGCCACATCTTGCTCAACAGCTCCATGGGGACTTCAGGGAGAACCACCATAGCGCATGACGAGGTATGGGTCTGAGCCTGCCCTTATGGAGATGTACACACACTCTAGTCGATGGTATCTCCGTCAAGGGAAAAGGAAGACGTTACGACGCACTTGTCTCGCGGGCACGCGGCCGCCGATCGTCGAAAGACGCACGTGGTCGCCATGCGCGCTCAAGCCCCGTTCACTCAGAAAAGTGTCGCGCGAGCCAGCGCGACACCATCGCCAACACAACAAATGGACTGTATACTGGACAAAGCTTTACTGAGAACCTGCCTATTGGCGGCTTGGCCTAGGCCACTCGGATGCTCGTCGCGGTGAGGTTTAGCCAAGGAGGTTAAAAAAAAAAAAAATTGCTGGAGCGGCGATTATTGCGCAAGAGTGAAGCCGTGCCCACCACAAGATGGCGGCTGCGGCCGCCATCTTAGTAGGGGCACGATAAATCATCGGCGTTGGCGAAGGAAAGCGAGCGTTTTCCACGCACGCCAGACGAGTTTAATATTAGCAACTTTACGGGTCAGATACTGCTCCAAGCGTGTCTTTGTGTACTAGTTTTCATCAGTAAGCCTCAAAGTCATGGCAAATTTTATTGGAGATCAGTCGCCAATACACCACTCGACGGGTTACTTTTGTCGGCAACAACTATCTTTTATTTTATAATTAACGTAGTATTTATACTAACAGATCAAAGCCATTTAGTCTCTTAGTAGGCACCACCAGAAAAGAGCATGTTTCCGAGTTCTTTGGTGGGCAAAAGCTGGCTTCACTTGTTCTGGCAAGGCGTTGCGAGAGCTTCCACTCCAGAATTTTTTTTTAAACCTCCCTGGGTTTAGCCTTTCGACTGTTTCCCGGGCCTGCTGGATGGCCCAAACGTGGTCTTGTAATTCTGACCTAGCCAGTGCGCGCCGCACCAACGTTTCTCAAGGAGGTCCGGGTGCGTGTGCATTTCCATAGGACCTGTTCAATGTCTGCGTGTTCTTGTTTCCATAGGCTACAGCCAGTTTCCGGGAATCATCTGGGATAGGCGCGGTTGAAGTGCACTGGGTTTTAAAGGTTCCACAAGTTATGGAAGCGTTGACACTGGAGCTCTCGTCCCGCGCGAACATACGGTGGTCACTCACGGCCGCGCTGCTATCACGACCGTGCTGGAACACCAGCACCGTTGCAAGCGCTGCTGCTGTGTATGACATGTCACGGCCGCGCTGGTATAGCGTCCCACCGCGGCTGCAACTCTGGCGATGCCGCGTCCAGATTGGCTGGCGACAAGCGATGCTGTTCTCCCGGCGACGAAAATTGGTCTCGGACCGATAGGCGCGACGAGGGTTTTTACCGGTTTTTACCATCAAAAAGGGCCCCAGGTGATCGACGTATCCGGAGCCCTCCATACTGTGTGCCTCATAATAATATCGTGATTTTGGCACGTGAAACCCCAGATATTGTTATTAAACTCCGCTGTATGTATTGGTAGCCCTGCCGCGAGCAACGAGCCTTTATTGCGGCACTTTGCTAAGCACTTTAAAAGGAAAAGTCATATTTTTTTGCGCTTAGCGTTTAAGCTCCTATGGCCCTCCCCCTTCAGGCTACGGGATTGATCGTGGGCTTACCAGGCATGTCGACTACACTGACGACTAAAGGGCATCTATCCTATGGCCCGACGTGACGTCAGCGCTCACCTTAAAGCACAGATGTCAGTTTTATCGAAATGAATTGCACGCTATGGTGCGATATTGTGCACATCATAAGAAGCAGTTTTTGCCGTATTCCTCCGGGTTGAGCAATGGTTGACCATAACTTGGCGAGTCATAGGAGCTAATATGTAATGTTTATTACATTGTTACAAAACGCCAATAGCGAACACTGCAACCACATTTGACGTTACCGCGATATGACATGATTATAGGATATTTTTCGTAAGCAGTTTCAAGCAATGGCGTAGCTCTGTGGATGAATACTTGACTGCCTCGCAGAATGCCTGGGTTAGGTTCCGGCTCTTACCGTGATTTTCAATCTTTCTGTCTCTGATATTTCCCTCACTGACAACGCTGCCGATGTCTGCCCCGCATTTTCTGCGACACAAGAGCCATAACGCGATCGCGTAAAGATTTTTGAAAGTCTGTTATCGCCGTTCCTGGGTTGATCCAAACTGTGAATCCCCTGTGGCTCATACGCGCATTCCATGGGCCGTGGTATACGGGTATGTGCCACACGTCCCCAAAGGAAATGGGTTCATGATCGACGTACGCAACAAGTATCTCACGCTATTCATGTAATGACCTGTTCATCGTGTTCTTCATACACTAATGCCCTCCCATGCAAGTTTTTAGTATGTGTCAAGTTAAGGAGACGACCACGAGAGCGCCCAGACGTAGGCGGCTAGATAGATAGATAGATAGATAGATAGATAGATAGATAGATAGATAGATAGATAGATAGATAGATAGATAGATAGATAGATAGATAGATAGATAGATAGATAGATAGATAGATAGATAGATAGATAGATAGATAGATAGATAGATAGATAGATAGATAGATAGATAGATAGATAGATAGATAGATAGATAGATAGATAGATAGATAGATAGATAGATAGAAGAAATGGTCGAAGTGCTTTGGTTCGCTCAGAAATGGTTCGCATTTGAAAATCAGGATCCGAACAGGAATCGAACCCAGGCATTCTGCGTGGCAGTCAAGTATTCAGAGCCACAAGTTTTAAAACTGCTTTTGGAAAGGACACTATGCAGGCGTCACGACGGTGCAACGTTAATTGGGGATGCAGTGTCGGCTATCCAATTTGTTAACAAGGTAATAAACACTGCATATGTACTCCTATGACACGGCATGCTATATTCAAGCATTGCTTTACCCCGGAGGAATACGCTAACGAACGCTATGTATGATATCCCCAGCATCGCGCCGTAGAGCACGTAGACGTTATTTTCCGTGCTTCCTTGTCATCAGCTGACATTCCTGTTGATTGGAAAACAGCTCGAATCGTTCCCGCCTTAAAGAAAGGAGACAGCATGCTATTAACAAACTATCGACCAATCTCACTGACGTCATCATGCTGCAAAATGCTGGAGCATGTGATCGCGAATTACATAAACAAGTTTTTAGCTGACAACAGTAAATTAACTCCGTTTCAACATGGTTTTAGAAAGGGGCTCTCTACAGTCACCCAGCTGATAACAGTCGTACATAGCTTAGCCTCGGTTCTAGACAAATCGGGTCAGGTCGATGTTATTTTTTTGGACTTTGAGAAGGCTTTTGATCTTGTATATCATTCAAAACTAATTTTAAAGCTTCAGGCTATAGGCTTACCAGATTTTATTATTTCTTATGTTGCGGCATACTTAAGCGACAGAGTGCAATTTGTATGTATCGATGGCCATTGCTCGAGGCAGCTACCAGTGACTTCTGGTGTGCCACAAGGAAGTGTCCTTGGGCCATTGTTGTTTTCTATGTACACAAATGATATCGTTGATGTAATTAGTGAGCCGGTTTGTATCAGACTTTTTGCTGATGATTGTGTGCTGTTCAATGAGGTGAAATGTTCTGAGGATCAAGTAATCCTTAATTACAATTTACAGAAAATTCATAAATGGTGTGAGCAATGGGACATGGTTCTCAATGCCGAGAAAACTGTTTTCATGAAAATTACCAGAAAAAGCTATTGTCTTTCCTTTCCGTACTCGCTTGCATCAATTCCACTTGTTGAAGTTACAAATTACAAATATCTCGGTGTCACCATAACAAACACGCTGAAATGGAATTCACACATATCAAACATATGTGCGTCCTCCTTCCGAAAACTCTGCTTACTCAGACATAAATTAAAACAAGCACCAGCTGAGGCAAAACAATTAGCATACTTATCACTTATTCGACCGAAGCTTGAATACGCCGCTATTGTTTGGGACCCACATACGAAACAAGACATCGATGCTCTCGAAAGGATTCAGCGAAAAGCTATACGGTTCAAAGTATCGGAAAACTGACTCTCCAACACTTTTAATGTGTGAACATGGTATTCAAACATAGCAGCTACGGCGTAAGATACAGAGACTGGAGTTTCTTTTTCAGCTAAAACACAGAAAAATAGCTTTAAATCCAGATGAATACATATCACCCCTCAACCCGAGAAACGAGGCGTCGTCATGCTGACTGCCTTACGCCTTTCAGCACCAGAACCAATGCGTTTAAATTTTAATTTTTTCCACGTACGATAAACGAGTGGAATGTCCTTCCATTGACATGGTTGCGTAGTGCTGAGCTAAAAGAGCAAATGATTAAATAGACGTAGTAGTATGTCGTTTTGTTTTGATGCAGGGGCGTAGCCAGGGGGGGTTCAAACCCCCCTCCCCCCGAAATTTTTCAGTTTTGCTTGCGTATATGTATATACACACGCACATACAAACGCACGCACGAACGTACATAAAGTATGGTTGAACCCCCCCCCCCCCCAAAAAAAACATTCCTGGCTACGCCCCTGTTTTGATTAACCATACCTACCGTATTTACTGTATGTTACCTTACCTACTGTATTTTATGATTACTCTATGTGTGTATATACATTCTACCTTTTCTGTGTGTATTACAATACATGGCGATTTGTTTTGTCTTTTTGTTGTTGTTGCACGGATCTAACTGTGTACAATGTATAATGCTCAGTTGAATGTATACGTAACCACTCCTGCTTGGGCCGCTCAATGGGCCTGCAGTGTCCTATAAATAAATAAATAAATAAATAAATAAATAAATAAATAAATAAATAAATAAATAAATAAATAAATAAATAAATAGACCCCCCCCCTCCCCCATCCTTTTTTTTTTCGTTTGCGCAGTGTTCTATACACAGGGTGTTTTTTTTTTTTTTTGCCATTCAGATTCTGAATAAAAATGCTATGACAGTAAGGCTCCTGTCGTTTTCGCACACGAACTCTACATCGAGGCGGAAATACTTTGCCCCCAGCTGAAATGACGCTGTTGTCACTAGTTCACAAAAACTCGCTAATTAACTCTTTAATTATTGACTTGAGGGCAGTTGTTTATTTTAGAAAGTTGTACTGTGTGCCAATTTATGGCATACCTATTTTTTAGAAACCAAAACAGTTGCACGTGATTCGAAATTTAAGGGCGATACCGAGACTGACGGCACCCAGTGCACATGAAACGCAGCCTTTCGGTTACGTAAGACCGGAACTGCATGTGACAAGGAAGTGACGAAATTTAAACCAAGGCATGCCAAAACAAAACACGGTCAGGAAAATCAGCAATCATTCTGAAATACACAACTTTTGGTTCAATCTGTGATGCTAATCTGTTTCTTTCATAAACTACAAACAGGCGCGAAAAATCTGTTTGGCATGTATGCAAGAAGACGCGCCGCAGTGGCTGCTCCTAAGTTTTCTGTTTCACAGACAAAGAAAACGTTGATATTGCGCTTTTCTTGCGCACAGCTCGAAAGAAACAGATAAGGGACAAACACCACACGCACAGGTAAGGCGATCCGCTGGCGAAAGTGAAATGACTTGTCGCTTTTCAAGAAAAGGTACAGCCACGACGCGCCTTCCTTCAAATTTCGTCACTTTTTTGTCGCGAGTAGTTCCGGTCTGGCGTAACAGAGTCGTCGCGTTTCGTGCGCGCTGGGCGCGATCAGTCTCGGTATCGCCCTTGAAATTCGATGATGAATATCTCAAATTACGTGCAACTTCCTTGATTTCTAAAAAATGGGTATGCCATAAATTGTCATGCAGTACACAACTACAACTTTCTAACATAAACAACTGCCCTCAAGTCAATAATTAGGAAGTTAATTAGCGAGATTTTGTTAATTAGTCACAACAGTGTCATTTTAGTTGGGGCAAAGTATTTCCGCCTCGACGTAGAGTTCGTGTGAGAAAACGGCAGCAGCCCTACTTTCACAGGACTTTTATTAAAAAACTGTATTGTCTAAAAAAAAAAAAAACCCTGTATATATGTGATCGCGTGCAATAAACACTGAGTTGTTGGTTAGCGCTGTGTCCCGTCGTGCTCTTTGCGCTACTGCTTGAATTATGTTCTACCAACCAGCCCATCCGTCTGTCCTTTTGAGCCGTAGAAACGTAACGACATCTTGTGCGAGCACGTGACGAGAAGCTTATAACGCATGTCGTGACGTCAGTGTACAGTAGGAACCAAAAGTAGATTTTGCTTTTAAACACACGTTGTAATTCATTTTTCAGAGCGCACTCACGCTTGCCAGTGCATTTTCCAGGTTCTTGAGGTCTTGGCCTTTCATTTGATGCAAAAACGAAAAAAAAAGCTTATAATTTTTGTTTCCGTACCCCTCAAGGAGCAAGGATTGGTATCGACATAACGGAATTAGCTCGAGCAATTGCGCATACCAGTCGTCATACTGAAAGCTTTGATGTCGCGTTTCAATCCGAGGGCACTGTACTTGTATTTGCACTTTGAGGGCAAATACGGCCGTGTATGCGCGGTATGTGAAGACAAAGCAAACGCGCAGTGCAAGTGTTTCTCCTTGTGCGTTCGGGGCTCCGCGCTGTTTGCGTCCGGGTCGATATGCCGCTAGAGGTCGTCGTGCGAGGAGCCCTCTCGGCACCTGCGGACGGAACCGTGCGCGTGTGTTTGTGTGCTTTTCAAAGACATGCCGCGGCGGAATGGCAAATAAGACGGGCAAGCACGACGGCGGGCGCGCGCCAAGACGAGCCGACGTCGACCCTCGTGAGCCTCGTGCAGCGGGGGCCCCGAGCCTTCCCACCGCGGGCCAGGCCACATGCGTCGTCGGGAAGCGCACGTGACGGCATAATTTCGACGCAGTCATTAGGCGCTCGGACAGTCTCTGTCCCTTCGCTTCCCCTGTTAGGTTTCTCTAATAGGTTCGTGCCGCGCGCTCGCTTTACGTTTGGTTACGCGCGGTAACCAAACGTGAGTGGCCGGTGAGACATTCGCGATGGCTCATTACATGCCGATGCTACACACCGCGCGCCGGCCGCGGCTAATTTCTCTGGCCGGCCGGCATATCTTGGTGTCCGCCGGACCCCCCGATTATTTCGTCCTCTTCTTTATCCTTCTCCGCGGTGCCCATTACTCCGCTCGCTTGCGTCATCGCAACGACCCGTAAGAATAAGATAAATAAGCTGGCCGGCTCCAGCGTGGGATAAGAAGCAAACGAGCGGGTCGACCGAATCGGGCTCCGGCATGTGTGTGTACGCACGCAGATCGTGTTTTAGAGAGCAGATCGGGCGTGATCAATGACGGAAGGGGAAAAAAATGTTTAGCCGGCCGATCGAGGAGACACACGGCTGCCTGTCCTGCAGGCTGTCATTATCCGCTTTTAGTTTTCGACGAATATCAAAAGAAACAACGAAAGGTTGAACGAGAGAGAGGATAAAAAAATGGTTCGGAATTATTATCCGCCGCCCCGCACGCGCGCACGGCACAACCGCTGTGCCTCGCAGACGGGGCTTGCCGCGCTTCCGCGGTCGCGCCTGTGCGGTGTGCATGAAATGACGCCGACTAAATTGCTACTATGACGCAACTGTCGCCGAGTGCGTGCTTTCCCGGCCACGGTGCCTCCGGTTTATTTTTTTGAAACGAGACACGGCTACTGCTAACAGGAAGGCGTACGTTCAGTCCCCCCCCTCCTTATTTTCTTTCTCTTGCTGTTGTCCCAGCGATATATGCAGGCATGCGGCTCCCGGGGAAGTCAAACAGGTGCGGGAACCGCGCCGAGAATTACAGAGCGCAAGCGTATACGAGGCCATACTGGCCATACCTCTCGACGGCCCAACAGCTCGTGGTTGAATGCATTCGTGTACGTTCTATTCCAGTATCGATCACCCCCAGCAATCTGGGTTCACGATCTCATCAAACGCACGTACTTGTGATCCCTGCAAAAGCCATATATATGAAAGTTTAACGCGCCTTCACGAGGGCCTCCGAAGTGCTAACTCGCCGCCCCGTAGCACTCGCAGGAAAAAACACACTGACGCGCCGCAGAAGTTTGTAAACGCTGCTCGTGCACTCCTTCGCGAGGTCAACAACAAATGACGAGTCAGAACGATATAGCCGCTGACCTACAGTAGCGAGTCGGCTGGAAGCACGTCTTGCCGAATAGAGTACAGATCCGTAGTCTCCACATGCAGCAAACGTGTGTGCAAAACTTCTCTATTACGAAATGGTCGATGTTGCTGAAAAAATCAAACGATTTCTCCATTCCCATGAATTTGAACAAGTCTTCGAGGAACAAAAGTGCCAAGGTCAGCGTCTCATAGACATGCTCCCTCAGTGAAGTATAGACTATTTTACCGATGGATTTCGATGCTGCCATGTTGGGCCGGTAACTTTGCAGTCGTGTATCTTTAACAACTAAACGAACAGTAGACGGTTGGGTTGATGCATCCGACATTCATGACCTTGCTAATTTCACGTCATGACATACAAAAATAAGGTATAACATTCGTTTAACAACCCAAGATCGCGGCACCCATGAGTCGAAAATAAAATCGTCTACAGCTGTTGAGAGACCGCTGTGATGGAGCTGAAGTATGCGGACCGCCCTCTTTCTTGCCACCTCCTTCTCCCCCATTGAGGCAAAAGCAATCTTTCAGACCTCCACTTGTGCAACGTCTTTTTGGTGGTAATCTTTAAGCGGATGACCCGTCTTACTAGGAGAAAAGGCAAAACATGGTTGATTTGCATTCCAGCACGTGTAAGCGCAGACCGGAGGCACAGCCCAATTATTTTTCCTTCCTGTTTTTGGCGTGTGCTGGTGCGGCGGAATAATAAGTTTTCGCAAATAAGTTTTTCGAAAAAGAAAATTGCTATCTTAATGCGTGGCACTGAACGCCCGGGCTCCCTGATTATTCATAGAAGCCGTCTATACTAGACGCCAGTGACACCGCTCCACTTAAATGCTTTTTTCTTTGTTTACACGGAATTTCAGACCACATGAGATATGCTCATGATAAAGGGAGGAAACGTAGCGAAAAATGGAAGACATCGCGAAGGAAAATGGACAGGCCGACTTTGAAGATATATTCCGCACTATTCCCGAGCCGAACAAAGGTTTCTTCGTATAGCCTGGTAGACAAACAAGCTCAAGCCTGGGTGCGACGCTCGCGCGCCTGGACTATATGCGTTACTGGGGGCAGACGCTGCCCGCGAAGGCGGTTGTCGCCGGATTTGCCAGCGGCGGCGGCGGCAAGGACACGGGTGCGCACGCGCTCCTCGTTCAGCCCAGAGCACTGCTAGTCGGCAATAGTTACATTGTGACGCACCACAGATGCAATCCTAGAGCTCTGCGCCTGCGCGGAAGCGGGGGCGGTAGTGTTGTGGCCGTTGGATGCCCCTAGTTGCGATAAGAGCAGTGGCGCCGCTCGACGTTGCTTTGGGAGCCTATATACCCAGGAAACGTGTGTTCGGTTTCCAAGTTATAATGTTTCTTTTCTCAAGAGTTGTTGATTTCTGTGTGTATTATTTGCTCGGGTTCGGAAGGCTTCCGATTGGCCTATTAAGGCAGCATGACTGACCGAATATCGAACACCTCGAACCGGCAAAGAATAATTTTTATTGTTCTTCGCGCACTTAAATGAGTTCCCATGCAGTCTTCGTAACATTTCAGTTGAGCCGCTTTCTCGCGTTATTGCGATTTCTTTCTCACCCAGCATACGTTAAGGAAGAAAAGAAGTGGCCTTTATGGGTTGACACGAGGAACAGCATCAATAAATATTGAACGAAGCGCCGCAATGCGTTGTGACTGCCACAGGATGTCAATAGCGAAACGGGCAAGCCACGATTTGAGGAATTTTACGGGAGCCCGTTCCTGAAGGGCCCGCGGCAACGAGGAGGAGCGCGCAACGAATTGTGCTGGTCTTGCTGCGAGACACCGGGCTGTCCAACACGTGGTGACAGACACCAACGATTCAGGAGATGCTCAGGCGAAACAATTGCCGGCCATGCGGGCCAGGCTAACCCCGCCTGCTGCAACATCACCACCACCACTACTACCACCACCGAATTTTACGGGAAACAGTGCCATCGCACGATTGGCAGGGTTATTTTTTTAAATTCTGTTTGCTTTCGTCTCAGCATGAGTTCAAGTCGGAGCTTTCTTTATGGGAAGAGTGATAGAGAGAAAAGATGAGCGGAACTTTTAAAAATTTTCTCAGCTGTGCGAGCTTGTCCTGAAGTCGTTGTGTGTTGACCAATTCATTTGTCTTGTTAATGTTAGGCTTGTTTCAGTGCGAGCGTACGGTCTCTATAGAAATTGTGATGAAGAGGAAATACTTTTGCTCGGAATCATTTTAAAAAAGAAGTACCGCGAGTAGAAGACCACAAGTAGACACTCCGTCAATTGATATTTAGTCAATTGTTGGAGGGTCTAGTAGTGGTTGAGTGGCCTGACGCCTCTGCCGGCTACGCGAGCCAGACCTATAAATTATGAAGGTAGGACGTGGTCGATGCAGCTATGCATGAATATTAAGCCGTTTCTTCATTTCCTGGTCGATGACTATGCCTATAGAGTACAAATGAGCCTCTTAATGAAGACAATCAATAAGCTGGCTCATCTTGAAAGCTAGCTGTCACTAAGGATTACTGCAGCTTAAAACACCGACTTCCATGAAGTGTGCATATAGGGGAAAATACGATAAGTAAAATTTGAATGATCAATATGTCTGCAAGCATTTGACAGCAAACCTGTTGTAGAAGAATAAACGAAAAAAAAAGAACGTCATCACGTGGGCGCTGACCATCAGTTTGAGTTCGCGCAAAAATAGAATCGGCCGCTCGGGGCTACACGTGCGAGAAAGGCGACGGTCTTTAAAATACGCAAAAGAAAATATGGACCGCACTTCTGAGCTTCAAGGCTGAGCCCCGCTCTCTTTCACCTAATACCTGAAAGGATCTGTCTTGGGCCACGTAAGAGGTTGCACAGGCGCCAGTCATGACAGCACGTGATCGAGAGCGCTGCTTAGGCACGGAGAGCCAAGAGGAGGCCTTTTGGTTTAAATAGGCAGCCATCGTAACCAAGGCAGGTTCCTGGCTAAGTGGCTCCTCCTAGCTTCATTTTGCGCTTGAGTTACTCCTGTCTATGCATGCAGAAGATTCTTCTGAATCAAAAAGAAAAGAAAGCACAGAAAATGCTTCAAGTATTTTGACCCTAGTGTGGCGTCAGGAAGTTGGCAACCGGCAATACCGCCTGCATGTCCCTCGCCGCTAGACGAACGTTTTCATACGTCCATTCGGGGCTCCGACAAGTAGTTTGTAAAACGAGAAAAAAAAATCTGTAATAGAGTGCGAATTCGGTCTAAACATGTAGCCCACCTCGACACCGGAGCTGGCTTACAGAGCGCCATAGCTTTTGCTTCGAGGCACACCTCTACTCGTAGCCTGTTTGGCCGTGTCAGCCGCATTGCAAACCACTAATTAAACTGGAGGTGCAATCATTGGCACAAGTAATAGACAACGTGCTCAGTACGTCGTCTACTTACGAAGCTCAGAGGTGTTTGCATTCGGTTATTGTAGTTACGGTGAATTATCTAACGAGATGCACTTAGAACTGCAAACAAAATGAACGTCATGCTGCTTGCGATGTCGGACACAACAGCCATAAAAGTGAACATACGTTTGTTTCGTTCGACGTAACTGCTCCACAGGGCTTTCTTTAGTTGAGGAGCTCGCGTCCCGTTTTACTACCGTTTGTCAAAGTCGGTGACATCACCGCCATATTCACCATGTTAGTCTGACGCACTGGGCGAACTACAGAATGGCTGACAATTGGGCATGTTGGTTCATGATCGAAAGTGTTGAATTGCGGAAGCAGGACAGGGACTAAAGGAAGAGACGACGACACACAGAACGCAAACTGCCAACAAAAGTTTATTTCCTTGAGCACACAATTTTTATACACCGCACAAGCGCCAGCAGGCATGTACAACAATCAACTGTGTTGGTGGCCTGCGTTCTGTGTGTCGTCGTCTCTTCCTTTAGTCCCTGTCCTGTTCCCGCAAGTGAACACTTTGGACGAACTACTTCCTTGGTCTCCGCTAACGCGAGCATCGAGTGCAACGAGTGGGTCTAGAGTGGCGCCTCTGTTTTGCACGTGCCGTTTCGCTGTCATTCGCTGGCCGCAGTCACGTGGAACTACAAATTAGTCCAGAGAAGTAAACTTGTTTCAGTCTCTTGATCTTTCGGTTTTGGGCTCATCGCGCGGAAATGTTTCGAGCGACTATGGAACACTTGCGAGTCGATCACGTTCTTTTGATACGTCATCGCTACACCGCCCTGTACAGCGATGTGATATGTCTTCTCGGCCGTGCGCATCTCGGTGTTTTTTTTTCTTTTCTTTTCCTGTTACATAGCCGCGACCTTCTATCGAATGGCCGCTGCATCTCTAACTACCTTGATTAGCCACTTACGTGTGCCGTTTGTACGGTTGAAACATCACGAAACTTTTCCATTCGGTGCCACAGGAAGAGCTAATACTGCTAAGACGCCAAGACTCAGTGTGGTTAGCTGTGCAATATGCGGCGATGCATACACTCACGGGAAGATCGCAGGGCGAAGTTGGAGTTCGTCATAACAGGTACGCTTACCAACCCTAGCAGAAAACAAAGGCTATTGTGCTACCAAATCGTCGCGTTACCTGCAGCCGTCGCTCGAGCGGGTTTCCGCCAGCACTCGAGCCTTGAGCCACGGCAGGCTTTGTCGAGTCACTTGTCGCCGTCGCATGCAATATGGCTAGCATATTATTGCGATTTTTGCGATAGTTATCTGATAGGTATCTCTCACGTAGACCACCACGCGTGCCGGATTGATAGGTTCGCCTATTGCTTGGGCATGCGCAGATAAGTTTTCGTGCCTTCTGGCTCCCTTTGGGAGCCGTATGCATGAACTCTAAGCTGGCCGTATGCATCAACTCTAAGCGCACGCTGCTTTTGCTCCTGAACATTCGAATTTCTAAGCGGTTTTGCACGTGACGCATGTTTGGTCTGTGCCAGAGGAGAACTCTGGCGCACAGTAAAGGGCACGACCCATACATCCTCTGAATAATATTCGGTCTAAATAATATGAGTGGCTGTCATGGCAATGCATCACACAAGCGACTTTTTTATAACGATTATACAAATATTATTTTGTTAGTACCACCACGTCGCCTGGCTGTAGCACCGCGTTCCCCGCTTACGCTCGCGCCGAGAAAAATCGCGGCCGGGCTAGAGGGTGAGACACGACGAGCGCTTCGTTTCCCTCTAGTCCCGCCGTGGCGTTCAACAACTCTTTAACATGAGGCGGGATACCGCATGCCCAAGTTCTGCGTCCAGTCAGCGATGCTCTTCTGGCTGTCACACGGCTTTCTCTGATTACGCTCTCACCGTTAACTACTACAGCTACCACAAAGGTTTGTTTAATCATCGATCATGGACGTTAGTCGCCGAAATGGAGATGTGCCACCAAGCGTCAACGTGAGTGCATCCATGTTAAACGGTGCTATAGCTGCCCAACACCAATAGACACTGTGCAAGCTCTCCTATATCAATGTACTGTAAACATTGAACTACTTCTGTAAGGACACGTTTTACTTTCGTGTTATACCGATTCCTATGACGGAGGGATCAACCATGTTTTTTTTCTAAGCCTCATATTTGCGTGTCAACTGCGATATACTAGCCTAATTGTGTACCATTGTCGCAAAGCTTAAACCACTTAAACCACGGGGACGTTTTTCGGACCAATGCTGGAATGCCAGTTATGACCGTGTGGGCGGGACCCTCACCTTATTTAGTCTGCTTTTGGATTGCTCTTGCGCGTTCCCGTCGTGTCGTGGACACGACGGGAACTCGCTCCCAAAGCGGCAGTTATTGCCGCTGAGCAAACGCAATTGAATGGAGCAGAGCAGGTATAGGCACTATGTTTGCCTTTAAGGAGACGTACAGACACCTTGTTCGATGGTGTGTGCAGCCCAGTGAAGAAGAAGACGTTACGACGAAGTGGACTTTGGTCGCGCGCGCTCGCGGCCGCTGATCGCCGAGCGATGCATGTGCTCCCCAAACGCGCATGCTAAAAAAAAAAAAAAGTTTGCAATTTACAGTGCAACGCACATTTATTCCTTTTTAATTAAGCCATATCTCTTTACTGGTAAAGTAGGGGTGTGCAGCTCCAAGAAAAACGTCTTCGCCGCTGGCGTTATTCATTCTACGTACGCCGAAAAACACACCATGACAATATTGAGACAAATATGGCTCTCGGTGAACAGTTTCAAGTGCAGCAGTTAGCGTTGTTCTGTCAACTGTGTACAAATGCTCTAGTGTGAATCTGGCTTTCAGAAATTGGACAGTGTCAACAATACCTTCAAAGAAGTTCAACAACTCTGATTCTTCAGCAACTCTCGAAATGAAAGATTGGTGGTCCTCGGCCGTCATTATCCCCCTGCACCCCTCTTGCGAACGCCTACGCCCACAACTGTGATTCTTCAGCAACGCTCGCCGTGACAAAAAAAAAGGGTGGGGGGGGGGGGGGGGGAGGGGGCGTTGTAAACAAGACGGGTTTGCAGAAATAGTAGAACAAATGGTTTAGAGACGTCTTTAAGGGACACGAAAGTGAAGTAACGAATCGCTTTAGGTCGATAAAGTGTACTCTGGGAACCCTAATGTCGTTAATTTCACCATCATAAGTTTATTATTAGAGGGGACGAAATGAAGGTCAAAGATTCATTTTTAAAATTCGCGCCGAAATCTCCACTTGTGATGTCAGGAATTTCTCGTACTTTGGCGACATTGGCTCTACGAAATTTCCCGAAACTTGGTATGTTGTCTATGACCCCCTCAGAGGTCAATGTACTTCATTTTTACTGATTAGCTAAGTTTCTCTTTTGTGGCCCCTTAATGTAAAAAAATCGCATTACTATCTTTCGCATAAAGAAATGCAGAAGACTGGGGGAGGCCACGTTTCTCAGTAGGAAAAAAAAACAAAATATGGGCTCTTCTTATGGCTTCCCGAGATAAACGCCGAATAAAACAAGCATATATTCTCTGAAATGCCCGAATACGAGGTGAGTTCACAACAAGTATCGAACCTTCTTCTTTCCCACCTAAACCAAAAATGTCCGGAAGGCCTCCTTCTGTGAAGATATGGAGGGGAAATTCATGCGCGTGCGTGAATGTTTTTGAACCCCTAGAAAGCAGTCAGTTGCTGGCAGCCGGCCCATCAGTGAGGACTTGTAGTGAGCGCTTGTTGGATTCCGCTAACTTGTCAACTGATGGAAGAACGCCAGCAGCCAGTGCTGGGCAGTATCGAAGATACATGTATCTTAGATACTATCTTAGATACTCATCGGGTATCTTGTATCTGTATCGCGATACGTCTCGCAAAATGAGTATCTGTATCTGTATTTCCGATACATTCAATAATGTATCGTGTATCTTAAGATGCAAGATACCGCTATCGCAACACCACCGTGGGAAACAATTATCCCTGGCTGAACTCTGCTTCTCAAGCTGGTACTGGCGCCACTAAGCCACCTGAATAAAACGAAGGGCAGCGACATAAATTTATCTTTCTGCCAGAGTCCTCTAGTGAGGGCAGGTGATGAGGTCTGCGCGTCCCTATTGGTGGAACAGAGTCAAGTGGCAGCGCTCGCGCAGTCTCGACACAAACACGCGCGCGAACGTCTACACCCAGCCCACGTAGTTCTTGTTTTCTAGAATTTTTTTTTCGTTTTATTTGTGTCAGATGACACTTTCTCTTAGCCACGGTCCTGCGCCGCGCACTCTAACGAGCGCAGCGTCTGTCACGTAAATTCTTATGCCGCTTTCGCGTCGTTATTGATTCTCTTGCGTGGTGCTTCGTTACGAAACCTGAAGAATGCAAGAACAGAGTTGCTTCGCGTGTCATGGCTATCACACATCAGCGATTTGAAGCATCTTGTGGATGTAAGTATGCCTTACATGCGATGACATTGACCTATATGCAAATAACGTTCTAAGGACAATAGATGCACCGATACTGATGCTCGATCTAATAGAACAAGCCTTTACCTAACAAAAGATATCTCGGTGCACCATATTATTTCTTTTCGTGCTATTTATATATTCAAAGAATTTTTGAAATAATAGTTTGATTGTTAGCACTAATGCTTTCTTACCTGTTGTTTTTAATTCCGTACCTAGGTCTCTTTATTGTTTTTTTCCGGTGTGGTCGCTGCAATATCCCTTTTGTAACGTGCTGCCAAAATAAGCTCTCTGCTTTATTGTTACCTTGAAATGTCTGCGTTATTTCTCCTACTGTTTGCACATTTATACTTCACTTGAGTTTGCTGTTCTGCCAAGGTGATTTTGAAAACAAATATATAATTATATGGGCGTGCCTTTGTATTATATTACAATGTAGTAATATTAATATTTGAGATTTAAGGTCCCAAAACCAATTAAGTTATGAGAGACGCCGTCGAGGGCTCCGGAAATTTCGACCACCTGGGGTTCTTTAACGTGCGCCTATATCTAAGTACACGGGCCTCAAGCATTTTTGCCTCCATGGAAAATGCGACCGCCGTGGCCAGGATTCGATCCCGTGACCTTCGGGTCAGCAGTTGAGCACCATAACCACTAGACCACCGTGGCGGGTCTTGAGTATACTGTACCAGATATTCTGCTTACCGCTTAATAAAGCAGCAAAGTTGAGTTTGCGTTATAATAATGGAAATTATTAGGAGCCATCTTAAAGACTTTGCTTGGGGGCCCTCGAGAAGATTTTAGATGAGAGATATTCAAAAATATATACACCAAATGCTCAGCTTTTCTCATGAGCGTCCCAACGAGCCGTTTCAGGCAATATTCCATAGGCAATGAGTTTTCTATTGTCTTACCTTAAGTTAGTTCAGTAAAGAGTTTCGTTTCTACAATTTGACTGCCGCCATATTAATGGTCGCTATACCACGCGACAATACAATAAGTCTGAGACGTTTCCGGGTTGCAGATGTTCTTTTGTTTAAAAAAAGTTGTTCAAAGATCGCACGTTAGTGAGTATATCGATAACGAACGCTTTACACCAGCAGATACGTAGACTATGAACAGCCATTGCGGTTTTATGTCCCCTACGTATACACCACTCGTTACAAAACTCGTTTCCAGCTTTGTTGCTGCTGTACACCTGTCCGGTGGTCAGGTATTGCGTAGTGGTAGTTTACAGACAAGGTTGAACTCCACGCTGGTATTTGCACCATCGTGCGAAGGCTTCCTACCGAAGTTCTTCCTGGTAAGTTGTTTCGGAATTGAACCCCGGTAAGTTGTTTAGGAATTGAACTAATGTACCTTAGGAATTGAACTAAAGTACGAATGTAAGACAGACAAAACTTTTAAGATACTAAAGACATTTCATTCAAATGAAACAAAATCGGTCAGAGTTAAGGAACTTCAAGCAGACATTTTTGTGCATTGGCGTTTGCTACTGCGTCATATGGATATATAACTTGGGAATGTATCGAAGTATCTTAAGATACAATTGGCAAGTATCGTATCGGATACAATTATTGCGGTAGTATCTTGCATCTGTATCTCAAATACTTCATGCCCGAGTATCCTGTATCATATCGCGATACAATTTCAAAGTATATTTGCCCAGCCCTGCCAGCAGCGATATTGCATCAAATTTGCCAAAAGCATGCCGATACCCAAGCGGAAGGCTTTCGAAAGATTCAACATGTTTGTGGTGAGGTTGCCATGAGCACTTCTCGGTTAAAGAAAGGCACAACCGCTTCAAAGATGGCCGCGCATCAGTGGGCAGCGAACCGCGTTGAGGCAGACCATCAACAAGCCGAATTGAGAATGTCATTGAGCAAACGCGGACTTTGGTCATAGTGGACCGTCTCATCACAGTCCGAGAACTTACGAACGAGATAGGGGTGTGGATTACATGTGTACATTAAACTTTGGCCGAATATTTGGGCGTGCGAAGAGTGTCCGCGAAATTCGTACTAAAGTTGCAAACAAAAGAATAGAAGAAACTGCGTCTTGAAATCTCACACGACACGCTCGACCATGCAAATGGCAGGCCCGACATGACTCCGTGTGTCCTTTGGCTGTTTGCCAAGTTTAAAATGCCGCTGAAAGGAACCAGATTTGAGTGAAAAATTCGGCAGATCCCACGTACCGTGGGAATCGATGTTATGCGAAGCATGCACGGGATGGTGACTGTGGCGTAATTTTTCACATTGAGCGAAACGTTACGGAATGACGCTAGAGAAATGTGGAAGTGGTATACGCGCACTCATATGTTGAAAAGTCGCATATGCATTATATAACAGTTGACAGTTGCATAACGATGCCAACAGCAAGATGGGTGTTACCAACACCGGACGTGGTAAGCTGATATTTAGGACTTACATTCTCCAATACTGGATAGCGCGAATCCGAACAGGACAAAGAAGGAACACAGATGCACAGGACCGGCGTTACTCGCCGCTAAACTTCATTCAGGAAAGTTTCCCTAGTTGTATACACAGTCGAGTGGCACGCGCACGTGCACTGCACGTACGTTACAGTCACAGTTGCAGTTGTTACAGTTGTTATGCTTGCACTTGTCTGTTATGACGGAGAACGGACGCACGTTTCACGAACCCGAGTGCATGTGTGGAAGGGGTTCTTGACAGTTCTTAAACAAGGTCATCATCTCCGTGATTAGTGAGCACCAGCAGCTGGAACGGACTTGTCAATCGGATCCGTTCGTGATCGCGGCTACGAGGGGTCTAAGTGTAGTGAAGTGCGAGGTATAGTACAGCTGGTGGATATTCTGCATGTCTCTTACGATGAAATGTTCTATGATGCCTCCTGTCCTGGACGTCGCAGCGAGGTCTTTTGATGCCCTGTCCACATCCAAGCCGTCTTTCACGCAGTGGCGTTGTTGGGTCATGATAAATCAACGTTGACTCCACCGGTAATGATGAGAGGCCTGGTTCTCTCGGCAGATTTATTACAGGAAGCATTGATCCCGGTCCACGTGGACGAGTGGATGGTAGCTGAGCGTCTTGCAGTAGCGTTCTGTCTTCAGCTTGCTCACTTTCCTTGCGTCCGCCGCTGTGGTGTTATCGGTTACGGTGCTCGGATTCTGACCCGAAGGTCGCGGGTTTGATCCCGGCCGCGACCGTCGAATTTTGATGGAGGCAAAATGCTATAGATGCCCGTGTACTGTGTGGTCTCGGTACACGTTAAAGAATACCAGATGGTCAAAATTCCCGGGGCCCTTCGCTACGGCGTCTCTCATAATCATCTGGTCGTTTTGGGACGTAAAACCCCAACAATCATTATTGTTACCACTTTCCATGCGTGTCAATGTGCGTGTGTTTGCGGTTACTGTGTTGGTTGAGACTCCGTATCACCTGTGGCACATACCCGCATAACATGAACTCCGGTATGCGGGTATGTGCCCATACGTGACAGAGAGAAAGGGTTTCATGACGTACGCGACAGGTATTTTGCGTTATTCATGTCATGACGAGTGAATCGTGTTCGCAGTGCACTGATCCCCTGCAGTGCCAATTTTGGTATACTACAAGTTATGGAGACTACGAGGAGAGCGCCCAGACGTAGGCGGCTAGATAGATAGATAGATAGATAGATAGATAGATAGATAGATAGATAGATAGATAGATAGATAGATAGATAGATAGATAGATAGATAGATAGATAGATAGATAGATAGATAGATAGATAGATAGATAGATAGATAGATAGAAGCGGCCAAAGTGCCTGAGGTTCGCTAAGAAATGCTTCGCATTTAAAAGACATTACACGGAATGCTACGGCCCGGTAGATCACAATTCCTAATGTGTTTCCAGTAATCATAGGTCGGCAAAAATATTGGAGCTCACTCAGACTCATTCAAGAAATATATTTTGCTCTGAGGGCTCACTCGGACTCATGCTCACCAATATTTTCCTCAACCGGACTCACTCGGACTCAAGCTCACCAACATATTGCTCAGCCGGACTCACTCAGACTCAGACTCATGGCTTCACCCGAGTCTGAGTGAGCCTGAGTGAGTCAACTCATGAGTCCGTTAGCGTAAAATTAGCTTTTTAAGTGCGAATGCACTTTATAAGCGACCCTGAATCCGCCGTCCCATAGCAACGGCGCGAGGAGCGTCTGTAGCAACGGCGCAGCAACGTCACGCCCCACGTGACTGCGCGCGCTCCGCCCTCCGCTCCGTGGCTGCGCGCGCCCCGCGCATTGCCTGTGGTGATGAAGGCCGGCGGCGAGACGCCGAACGAAAGCGTGCGAAGCGAGCCGAGCACCCCGAAGCCGATCTGGCGCGGGGACGCGCGATGCGTGAGCGAGCGCGGGCCCTCGAATTCGATCGGCCGGACGCGCGCTTCAAGCGAGACTTCCTGGACCGCAGCTTCGGATATAGCTGCGCGGTGTGCGATCGACTGTGGTTCGACAACAACCTGAGCCCCATCTCGGGCGTGCGCAACGCCGCCAACAAGTTGAACGCCTTGCGGGTTCTTTGGAACGAGTTCGGAAGACAGATCATCATCATCAGTAAAAGTGCTTTGCACTTAAAAACAGCCAGACCTCCGTGGGTCGGCTGGCGCGTGCTCTCTCGCTGCCGTCTCCTTCGCTCGGCTCTGCAGTTTAGTCGCGCGCGCCCCCTCATAGCATCACCCCGTGCTTCGCACTTCCTCATACTCCCCTTCGGGGAAATGCGGGTTTTTTCGATCTTGGTGTTACTGCTCTTTAACGGCAATACCTCACGCATTCGGTGCTCTACGATACGCCTTTATACTTTATAGCTCGTACCTTCAAATACGATTTTTCAGGGGTTTCAGTCTAGTAAGGACATTTTCATGAAATACGTGACTCGCACAAGATATCTTTATCAAGAACTTCCTCTGAAAGATTTTGCACGAAACGGTCATGCCCCCTCCCCTCCCACCGCCTAACAAATATGAGGTGGCGATCATCAAATATGAGGTGGTGCATTGTTGAGATATCTGTGAAAAGACTTGAGTACAAACTTAAGCCTATATAACGCTGATATTAATGCTGAAGATGAGTAGACAGGACCACAGGTCAGTAATTAAAGGTCGAGCTCACTCAGACTCACTCACGAAAGATATTTTGCCGCTAGGACTCGCTCGAACTTAGACTCAACAATATTTCCCTCAGTCGGACTCACTTGGACTCAGATTCACGAAACTTTTCCTCAACCGGACTCACTCGGACTCACTCACGGCCCGATCCGAGTCTGAGTGAGTCTGAGTGAGCCGACTGACGAGTGAGTTTGCCGACCTGTGCAAGTAATGGCGGGAGCGCTGGGTGAAGTGTTTACATTACCGAGGAGACTACTTTGAAGGGGATTCGGCTTTTGTACCTCCCAATCAATGAATATCTTTCTGCTGACCAAAGGTTCGATACTTAATGAACACACCTCGTATGTACGCGACAGCAGTGCAATACCTGAAGAACCTAGATAAGCCTTGATGCCAGAAATATGTTGCAAGCTTTAGCTCTCGCAATAATGGAAATGTTGCGCACCGGCCAGGCTTACACCTTTCCAGGAATGGTGGTTATCGTGGACGTCCTATGAGGACGGGTATTACGGTATCGGGAGGCACACCAAAAGATCGCTTTAGTCTCGTTCGAAGGAATATTTAGAACACCGTTAGAGGATCCCCATGACTAGTCAGAATCCATGCTTATATTGAAATCCTCAACTTTTTTGATATCAATTAAATAAATTAATTTATTACCCATAAAGTCGCACCGCTTTTCAATCTCTGTAATGGTTCTTGCACTACGTTCTGTTTCTAGCTGGGTTTCAAGTCTGCGGAAAATGTGCGATTCAGATGTCTCAAAATTAAAAGCAGTTCCGCTGCAGTTTTTGGATCACTTACGTCATGAGTATGACTTTTTTCGTCTTTTGTCACCCCACCGATTGCGAAAGACTTCTACGTTACTGAGACGCTACGTAAACTATCCATTTAAATTTCACGGTTTCATTTTGATTTTGATTCTTGTCCTTTAAGGCAACCGTGCCAAACATCTTGATGTATGGTTTTGTAAGTTAATGAAGTAATATGCTAACTCTAGAATATAGCCTTCATTGCTTCAGTGAAAGTATATTTTGCTTAAAAGCTTGGAGAGAAATGCTCTCAGAGATATACGCTGCAAGTGTCATTTGCATGACACTTGCGCGTCCTAGGCTGTTTTTGGATTTCTTAGGAGGGGGTTGGGAGAAGGATAGGGGGAGGTGTAAGAGCGAAGATGGGAGGAGGAGGAGAGGAATGTAGGGACAGAGGACAGGGTTTTCAACCCGGCGTAGAAGACTGTGAACAAGAGGCTTCAAGCACTCCGCTACCCGTCAGAATTGGCAAAGAAGGGTCCCATACCGAAACAGCGAGATTCCGATAGTAGGACCCCTTAATGCTCAGTAGCTCCATAGTGTGTTCAGGTAGAACCCCCATGGAATGACGGTGTGTGGGACTAAGCCTCCATTAATGGAGATGTACAGACACATTGTTTGATGGTGTGTGCAACCCCGAAAAGAAGAAGACGTTACGGTTGAGTTAACGTTTCTCGCGAGCACGCGGCCACCGATCGTTGAGAAGTGCACACACTTGTCACATTAGCCATGTTAATATCGATAAATGATTAATCATTGAAAGGTGACACGGAAATATACTAACTTTCGACAAGGTCCACTTTTTATTAGATCGACTTAATCAATGAAACATTTTCGATTAATAGATTTACTTAGAGTGACGGGAGTCACTCTACGTAAATCGTAAATAGCGAGAATTATGAAATCAAACTAGAAAGTTTTGAAACGGCAGCGGCTATGATGCTGCGGCGAGTGCATGGTGGGGGAGTGAGAACGACTGTGTAATGTCGACTGTTTTCTCGAGCCGCAAGTAATGCCGTAGCCATCTGTGTCAAGCGCTTCCTCTCTATTCCCCAGCACTGTACATGCGTTACGTCGCACATCCAGCCATGACAAGCGAACTCCCCGTGCTGACAGTTTACGCGCATTTGACAGCCCAAATTGCATATTAGCAAAAATTGTTTGGTTTGGGGTGGTTTCCGTTTGATATGCACTTCTTCGGCTGTGCTGCCGTAAGTGTGCCATGCAGAGCGGAAGCGCTAAAAGCGCGCTCTGATGAGGAGATCTTGTGCTGGGCCGACACTTCGCTTCGATCGCGCTGCGCAGGGCTGCCTCCGAAGTATACTTCGCCCCAATTGCGCTGGTAAAACGAACCAAGAATCGACATGTTGCAGAAACCTTAGGAATTCGAGTCGTTGAATGCCGCGCCGATGCCAGTCCACTGGAGGCCTTGCATTTTCGAAGAACTTCTTTTACATATTGACGTCGGCCTGTGCGCAGGGTTCCGCAATGAACTACTCACTGGTTACTGTACTGAGGCGATTCGTTACTGCAGTTGCAGCGCTATATATATATATATATATATATAGGCTGCACTGACGTCATCTTAGCCGCCATGTTGCTGTACCAGCAATGTCAGATTGTTGCATGTGTTGTGGTCAGGCGCGGTGGTTCTGCTATAAGTTTTGGTGACAGTGATGGCTAGGTCTTAGCGGGCCAATGTTGCCAGCTGGTGCCCGGCACACTTGGGGGGGAACGAACGGGCGGACCGCTTGGCTCAAGGGATGACAAGTCCAGCGGCGGACTACATCGCTCGAGAGGACGCCTCCACGTCCAGCCACCTGGCGCGCGATGAGAAATACTCGAATGTCAAAGACTAGGCAGGCGAACTCAACCACAAACTTTTTTCAATTTTGCATGTACACACACACACACACACACAAACGCACGCAAAAACATACAAGAAGTATGGTTGCACGCCCCCCCCCCCCCCCCCTCCAAGGAAAATTTCTGGCTACTGCTTTAGATGACATATTGTGAGCGTTTTGTAGCTGCTACAAAAATCAATCAATAAAATAATGCGAAGCAGCCAGCAAGGAGCTGCATACATCGTCTTGTATGTCATTGAGGAAAATGCGTGTCATGGTTTTCATGTTAACTCCTGTTGTTTATGTTCGTCACACAGTAACGTCGTGCAATACCAGCTTCGGGGTAGATCAAGCTAGCGAAACGGCCGCCAGCGCACCATGAGCGCGGTACGTAGGTCATGCTGTACATGACATGCGTGTCATAATTTTCGTGTTAATTTGTGGTATTTATGTTCGTCACACAGTAACGTCGCAAGATACCAATTTCGGTGTATATCAAGCTAGCGAACGGCCGCCAGCGCAACATGAGCGTGGCACATAAGTCTTGCTCTACATGACATGCGTGTCAAAATTTTCGTGTTAACTCATGGTATTTATGTTCGTCACACAGTCACGTCCGAAGATACCAATTTCGGGGTAGATCAAGCTAGCGAAACGGCCGCCAGCGCCCCATGAGCGTGGCACGTAAGTCATGCTGTACGTGACTTGCGTGTCATAATTTTCGTGTTAACTCGTGGTATTTATGTTCGTCACACAGTCGCGTCCAAAGATACCAGTTTCGGGGTAGATCAAGCTAGCGAAACGGCCGCCAGCGCCCCATGAGCGTGGCACCTAAGTCATGCTGTACATGACATGCGTGTCATAATTTTCGTGTTAACTCGTGGTATTTATGTTCGTCACACAGTCACGTCCGAAGATACCAATTTCGGTGTATATCAAGCTGGCGAAACGGCCGCCAGCGCACCATGAGCGTGGCACGTAAGTCATGCTGTACATGATATGCGTGTCATGATTTTCATGTTAACTCGTCTTATTTATGTTCGTTACACAGTCACGTCGCAAGATACCAATTTTGGTGTATATAAAGCTAGCGAAACGGCCGCCAGCGCACCATGAGCGGGGATGTAAATCGTGCTGTACATGACATGCGTGTCATGATTTTCATGTTATGACTTGTCATTGATGTTTGTCATGCAGTCCTGTTACGCCATACCAATTTTTGTGTACATTCGATTAACCAAGCGACCAGGAGAGCACAAAGTCGTAGTTGTGCACAAAGGAGAGCACAAAGTCGTTTCACACCCAACAGTTGTTTTAAATGCTTCGCATTTAAAACAACTGTTGGGTGTGAAAACCAGCAGCTATTTTATTCGCTTATTTTGATGTCCTTATTGTGCAATAATGTATCACATCTTTCCTTTTTTTAAATGCGAAGCATTTCTTAGCGAACTTCTGCGACTTTGAGAGTATCTATCTATCTATCTATCTATCTATCTATCTATCTATCTATCTATCTATCTATCTATCTATCTATCTATCTATCTATCTATCTATCTATCTATCTATCTATCTATCTATCTATCTATCTATCTATCTATCTATCTATCTATCTATCTATCTATCTATCTATCTATCTATCTATCTATCTATCTATCTATCTATCTATCTATCTATCTATCTATCTATCTATCTATCTATCTATCTATCTATCTATCTATCTATCTATCTATCTATCTATCTATCTATCTATCTATCTATCTATCTATCTATACATAACATACGTCAACGTATGTTATACAGCATGACAGGAGAGGGACCCCGCAGGGGCGTCTGCGCAAGCAGGCGTTTGGTGTGTAGCGACACCACGGACCCGAGCTAACGGGGGGGTTCCGACCCCCTCCCACGCCTAGCCGTGCGTGGCATTGCCGTGTCCGGGGAAAAGGGGATCCTGGGGGTTGAGCCGACGCCGGGTGATTGGACCTTTAAGGCCCCCCGGCAGAGGCAACACACCTCTTTGGCCCCGGCTTCACGTAGACGGCACTCCTGGGCTGACCCACCCAGGGGAAACCGGCAGTCGCCTTTTCCTGTCTCTCTCGCCTCATCTTCGTCTTTCTCTCTCACTTTTGAACTTTCCTGTCTACTTCTCCCTTCTCGTTACTTCCGATTTTTCCTGGCGGCAAGGGTTAACCGTGTGTGGCTCCCAACCTTGGGTAGACCATATTAGGTTATAGTGACGGCGTACTGCTGGCGTTGCGCAGACTTTTCGCATGTTCTGCCACGTCCCCCTGTTGGGCTCCGTGGTGGGTGGTAGGCGCCGTTGCCGAACAAGCGACTTTTTCCATGGGACCCTCGAACCCCTCTTCCACCGATCGTGCCCCAAAAAGGGTACGCACCGATGCATCTCAATTCTTTTGGCCCAAAAACAACGACAATTTTCCGAAATACCACGTGGTTCACTGTGAACAATCATCTGAAAAAGCTAGAGCCATTTCACCTTTTCTTGTTGCTAAGTGCTTGAAAGACACCATAGGAACGGGATATAAGGCCACAAGGATGGCAAGCGGGGGACCTACTCCTCGAATTAAAAGACAAGGAACAGTACCTTAATTTGTCACATCTAGTCGCGTTTGGAAACATCCCCGTCTCTGTGAGCGCGCACAGGACCATGAACACTGTCAAAGGTGTAGTGTCCGATGAGGACCTGATTGGCCTCAGCGAGGAAGAACTACTCGATGGATGGAAAGATTCAAATGTCACTCATGTCCAAAGGATCAAGATAAGGCGCGACAACACCGAAATACTGACCAAGCATTTGATACTTACTTTTGCCTCCAGCACACTACCCGAAAACATTGAAACCGGCTACGTCAAGCTTGCTGTACGACCTTTTATACCAAACCCGCGGCGATGCTTCAAATGTCAAAGATTTGGTCACGCGTCTCAAAGCTGCCGAGGGCAGCTCACCTGTGCAAAATGCGGAACGACGGGTCATTCTGTTGATGACTGCGCTGGTGATGGGACTCACTGCGCGAACTGTGAAGGTGATCACCCTGCGTACTCCAGGGCCTGCCCGGCCTGGAAGAAAGAGAAAGAAATACTCACGATAAAAGTAAAAGAAAACGTAACGTTCCGCGAAGCACGACAGCGAGTTTCATCATCATTTCCAGCAAGGACATCTTTTGCCGAAGTGGTGCGACGGGGGGCAGCACCTCAACGGCCTATCGCGTTTGCCCGGACCACTCGCAGCGTGCCCAGGCAAACGCCACCCGCCCCCATGGTGGGAGCAGCGAAGGCTGCCCCGCCTACTCTGAATCTGACCACACCGGCGGCCACTACAAGCTCCGGCACCGTAGAGGCCAAGGAGAGCACATCGCCCTCCGGCTCGGTGGCGTCCAAGACTTCGTCACACCAGGCGAAGTCCCCACCTGCCAAGCCAGAGATCCCGGCGACTCCAGGGTCGTCGGGTCTCACGACCACGCCTCGCCAGGCGAGGTCGGACAAACAA